>NC_073394.1:27780084-28080084 GCF_028641065.1 Leucoraja erinaceus | reverse complement strand
GGTGAAGCGAAGGAGGCGAGAAAAGACCAGGAAAATGATACATGGTTTTCAAATTTTTTACAGAATTGCTGTTCACAGACACTCTCCATCCAATCCGACTGAGCTTGAGCTATTTTGCAAAGAAGAATGGGCAAAAATTTCAGTCTCTAGATGTGCAAAGCTGGTAGAGACATACCCAAAAGACTTGCAGCTGTAATTGCAGCGAATGGTGGTTCTACAAAGTATTGACTCAGGGGGCTGAATACTTTTGCACCCCCCACTTTTCAGTTTTTTATTTGAAAATTTGAAAAGCATGTATCCTTTTCCTTCCACTTCACAATTATGCACCACTTTGTGTCGGTCTATCACATAAAATCCCATTAAAATACATTTACGTTTGTGGTTGTAACGTGACAAAATGTGGAAAAGTTCAAGGGGTATGAAAACTTTTGCAAGCCACTGTACCTTGGGCAGATTACACCCCAGTGGTATGAATATTGGCTTCTCTAAATTCAAGTAACCCTTGTTTTCCTCTCTGTCCATCCCTCCCCCTTCCCAGTTCTATGACCAGTCTGACTGTCCCCCTGATGACATTTCATCTCTGTTTGCATTGTTGTCACCTTCTCCTAGCTAACAATTCTACATTATCCTTGAGCTGCATTTCTTTTGATGTCTCGTTTTCACACCTTAGCCTTCCTTACCTCTGTGTCTCCCTCTTCCCCGACTCTCAGACTAAAGAAGGGTCTCACCCAAAACGTCACCCATTCCTTCTATCCAGAGATGCTGCCTGTCCCGCTGTGTTACTCCAGCATTTTGGATCTATCTTACAGTAGAATATAGCGAGACCCAATCTGGCATTGAAAGCCCCCAGCAAAACCACATACAGCACGGTACAATTTCTATTCTATGGCCCAATGGAAAAATCAAGAAATAAATGATTGCATTTATGTGGCACCTTTTACGATTAGTAATTTGGAATATTCAACATGACATATGCAAATTAGTACCAAACTTACTGTGGGAATATATTAGTATACAGGCCACACAGTATCTTTAGGGGAATCCTTTTCTCTGAGGAAACTACTAATGCAACCATCTCACGTCACTGACTGCAGCTATCAATACTGGACATGCTAAGAATAGAAAAAGGTAGATGAGTAATTGTTTCAGGATAAATCGAAACCTCCTGAGTCATAATTATATTGAGGTGTTGCACCATCCATCAACGCTGCCTTGTCCACTGCCCTCGTCTGGTTGACTGCAGGTCACTTCTGGCAGGTTTTCTTACCCAACCCTCAATAAAATCTATGGCAGATGACTGGGAGGTTAAATGTCTTCATTCCCAACCCCCACCTAGAACTTTATATCCTATGTCTGAGGTAGTCGGACAGGAGTGCCATTTTTCCATGGACACCTTTATTCCACTGATAGCTCACGGAACATAGAAACATAGAAAATAGGTGCAGGAGTAGGCCATTCGGCCCTTTGAGCCTGCACCGCCATTCAATATGATCATGGCTGATCATCCAAATCAACATCCCATACCTGCCTTCTCTCCATACCCCCTGATCCCTTTAGCCACGAGGGCCACATCTAACTCCCTCTTAAATCTAGCCAATGAACTGGCCTCAACTACCTTCTGTGGCAGAGAATTCCACAGATTCACCACTCTCTGTGTAAAAAATGATTTTCTCATCCTATCGGTCCTAAAAGACTTCCCTCTTATCCTTAAACTGTGACCCCTTGTACTGGACTTCCCCAACATTGGGAATAATCTTCCTGCATCTAGCCTATCCAACCCCTTAAGAATTTTGTAAGTTTCTATAATATCCCCCCTCAATCTTCTAAATTCTCACGTGTACAAGCCAGAACATCCTCAGTATCACAGCAACCAGTTGATAAGGTTTTAAAAAGTTGGTTTCATCAGAGACCACCGGGCTCCTTGCACAATTTCTACAATATCTACAATTTATTTACCATTATTGCAAGCCAACACTGAGGCATGTGGAGAAAGGAACTGCAGATGCTGGTTTATACCAAATATAGACAGACACAAAATGCTGGAGTAACTCACAGCAGGTCAGGCTGAGGAAAAAGAACAGATGATGTTTCCGGTTGAAACCTTTCTTCAGACGGTCTGAAGAAGGGCTTCGACCTGATACGTCACCTATTGTTTTTCTCCAGAGATGCTGCATGACCCGCTGAGTTACTCCAGCAATTTGTGTCTATTTTGAGGCATGTAGGTTAGGAATGACACAAGAGCTTTCCACTCCTATGAGCAGTATAACAGGGTGATAGGGCAATTTAAGAGGCAAATCTGGCTTCAGTTCACCATCATCTAAACGTTGGCACCTCCAAAAGCAAGGCTTTCTTCATACTAAATAAAACTACCGACCTAATTACTGGGTTGAGGATATTCTCCTCTGAGATGAGATTAAATAGTTTGGCCTTATATTCTAATTAGAGTTCAGAAGGACTTGAAAATTAAAAAGGGATATTTTCCATAGGTGAAAAGAAGATGTGTAGGAAGGAACTGCAGAGGTTGGTTTAGACGGAAAATAAACACCAAATGCTGAACTAACTCAGAGGGATCAGGCACATCTCTGGGGGAAAGGAATAAGTGACATTTCAGGTTGAGACCCTTCTTCAGACAGAGGGAAACTACACGTACGAAAAAGTACAGAACAAATCAGAGCCTTACCATTTCATACCTCTAGTTTCCCTCTCCCCTGGCTCTCAGTCTGAAGAAGGGTCGTGACCCGAAACGTCACCAATGCTGCCTGACCCGCATTTTGTATTTATCTTCAGTGGAAGATGTGGCCTGACTTAATTGTCAACCAGGACAGGCTTTAGAGACCCAAATCGCCACTCTCTGCTCAAAATGTGCATATTAGTCGAGGTTTGTTGCGTAACCGGAGCCACATCCTTATCTCAGATGCAAAAATGTAGTATTATGGCACCTTATGTTATGTTTATGCAATATCTTGACCAATTGGGACATGGTCATCAATGGCAATACCAGAAATTAGTGGATTAGTAGTCTCGAACAGCACTTCAGGGTTCATTAGTTCACATCTCAGTGTGGAAATTAAATTTACTTTAATAATATTTACTTTCTATTTATTTTTTTAAAAGATGGCTTTGTAATGATTGTCACTACAAAATTGCAGCAGTATAACGAGCTTTGAAGTGGCTCAACAAGCTAAGCTGTTCAATGACACTCAGGGAAAGGGCTATAAATGTTGGCCTTTCCCTTGACCCCCTGTATCCTTAAACAAAAATCTAACATAAATACTGTTGTACAAAGGAACTGCAGATACTGGTTTATACCGAAGATAGACACAAAGTGCTGGAGTAATTCAGCGGGTCAGGTAGCAACTCTGGAGATAAAGGATGGTGACATTTTGAGTCAGGACCCTTCTTCAGACTGATGGGGCATATGGATGGGTTTAGAAACCCATGCAGACCAGATGAATAGGAAAATCGTTTTTCTTTCTTTGAATGACATTGGTGAACTAAATTAATTTCTACAACAATTCCATACGCAAGAACACAAGACAATAGGAGCATGAGTGTGCCGTCAGGTATAGGAAAACCTGCCCCATTTACTATGAAGATAGACACAAAATGCTGGAATAACTCAGCGGGACAGGCAGCATCTTTGGATAGAAGGAATGGGTGACGTTTCGGGTCGAGGCCCTTCTTCAGACAGAGAGTCAGGGGAGAGGGAGATACAGATATATGGAAGGGCAAGGTGTAAAAACAAGACACCAAAGGGGATGAAGTCAAGGATCATGGCTGATTGATGCCAGCTTTAATTCCTCTTCTGTGCCATTTCTTCATATCCCTCTTTTCCTCAATCTATCAAATATTAATCTACCTCCGCTTTAAAAACTTCCAATGATGCAGTTTACAAAACTCGTCAAAACAAGATATTCCACGCGTTCACCAGCCTATGCAGGACAAATTTCTACATAGCTCAGTTTTATATAACCGGACCCTTAACTTGTAGTTATGTCCCCTCTCCCACTCTATCTTCGTTTGGGTAAGGGGACCAAAACTGTATGCGGTATTCTGGGTTTGGCTCACCAATACACTACAACAAGACCTCCCTATTTTTGACCCCATTGTAATTAAGGCCAAAATGCCACTTGCCTTCCTGACCACTTGTTGGACCTGATCTTCTGCGATTCATGCACAAATAACACCTCTGTACTTCACTCACTTATGCCCGTCCCACTTAGGAAACCAGAACGGAAATCTCTGGAGACTTTGCGCCCCACCCAAGGTTTGCGTGCGGTTTCCAGAGGATTTTGTCAGTCTCCCTACCTGCTTCCACTACCTGCAACCAGCTGCAACCTCCGGGAACTGCATGGAAACCTTGGGTGGGGCGTAAAGTCTCCAGAGGTTTCCGTTCAGGTTTCCTAAGTGAGACAGGGGCATTTAAGTCTCCCTCCATTTAGACAATAACCTGCCTTTTGATTTCTCATCACAAAGTGCATGCCTCATACTTCCCAACATTAAACTGCATCCACCAGTGTTTTGCCCACTCATTTTATCCATATCCCAATGCAGAATTACCCCCACAAGTCATCCTCTGTCAACCCTCCCTGTTACACCCCAAAGACTTTTTTTAGACTTTAGCGATACGCGTGCAAACGGGCTCTCCAGCCCACTGAGTCCACGCCAACCAGTGATCCCAGTACACTAACACTATCCTACACACTCGGGTCAATTTACAATTTTTACCGAAGCCAATTAATCTACAAACCTGTACGTCTTTGGAGTATGGGAGGAAACCTGAGCAAGTTTGGAGTTGCAAAACCCATGCAGTCAGTGGGAGAACGTACAATCTCCATACAGACAGCACCCGTAGTTAGGATCAAACCTGGGTCTCTGGCTCTAAGGCAGCAACTCTACCCCTGCACCACCTTCCCCCCTAGATAAATTCGAGTAAATTTGTCAAACACGATTCATCTTTAATAAAATCATGTTGACCTGGTTTCCTGGCTTTCTTGCTAAGTTTTCCTAAATGAGTAGCCATTACTTCTTTGATTATTGATTATTGTAGTTTCATGATTACCATTATTAACAATAGCAGGGTTTTTTTTCCCAGATTTAATTATTTGAATTTAAATTCCCCACCTGCCATGGTGGGATTCAAACCTGCACCTCAGGAACAACAATCCAAAACTGGCTGTTAATTCAGTAATCTAACTGCTGTGGAGACTAAAAAGGAACTGTAGATGCTGGAATCTTGAGTAAAAAAAAGTGCTGAAGTAACTCAGTGGGTCAGGCAGCATTTGTGGAAGGAAAAGATGCGGGCTGGGACCTTTCTGCAACTGAAGAGTCAGACGAAGGTCCTGACTCACAATGTCACCTATCTATTATTTCTACAGGTGCTGCCTGACCCTCTGATTTACTCCAGCATTTTGTGTTTTCAATTAAATGCTGTGCTGTCAAACCATAATGGAGCTGTGCTTTGTTTTTTTTTTGATGATTTATTTGCTTCATTGGACCAGATAAATCTACAGTTTGATTGGACATTATTAGACCTTATCTTGCACTAAACATTATTGACGTTATTCCCTTTATCATGTATCTGTACACTGTGGATGGCTTGATTGTAGTCAGTATTTCCTTTCCGCTGACTGGTTAGCACGCACCAAAAGCTTTTCACTGTACCTGAGCATGCGTGACAATAAACTAAACTCCACTCAAACTTAAATTAAATTCAAAACATTTAGCGCAAAGAAGTATTGGTGGGGGGATTTTCGGGATAACTTTCTTTTTCAACCTGGTTGACTACAATTGTCGTATCCATCTCAAGATAGACACAAAATGCTGGAGTAACTCAGCGGGCCAGGCAGCATCTTTGGAGAGAAAGAACAGGTGATGTTTCGGGTTGAGACCCTTCCTCAGAACAACATCTCAATGTTGTTCGAGCAGACTTGCTCTGCCTCGAAATGGACACTTGAGTTTGCCTGTGTAATTTGCAGCTTGCTCAAATCAAAAGATCCAAACACTCTGTGTATTTGGCATCCCACACAATAGAATCACCTGGGAGCCCATTGTTATGAACTCGCTCTCTGCGGAGACCAGCAATCCTTTTCCCTTCTCAACTGGTTAAACGTATCCTCGGGAGAGAGCCGGCTTTGCCCTCGGGGATGTGAATTAAAGGGATGATACTTTACTGTAAAATATTGCCTGGCAAATGTTATTTAATCTGGAGAGAACAAATAGCTTTGCAGCCGTGTCAGCTGAGTAAGCCGCATAGATGTGACACTGTGAGACATCTGAGCTGATGCCTTTTCTTTCCATGTTTGTAAACAAACATGATGGATTGCCACAACATTTTTCAATAAGTGTGGATGCCCCTTTAATATCTCACCATATTGTTTACCTTCTGAAGATAAAGCCCAAGAGAAAGGTCTAAGAT
Source organism: Leucoraja erinaceus (assembly GCF_028641065.1). Taxonomy (NCBI): domain Eukaryota; kingdom Metazoa; phylum Chordata; class Chondrichthyes; order Rajiformes; family Rajidae; genus Leucoraja; species Leucoraja erinaceus. The sequence goes on along the minus strand of NC_073394.1, from coordinate 28,073,666 downwards.
GTTTGGATCTCAGCGCAATCACATTACTCCTTACTTCGAAGTTCCACGGAACTAATAATTGCTTTATACCAGCTGAAGCCAAGAAACAAGGTATTGTGAAGAAGGGTCCCGACCCAAAGCATCACCTGTCCATGTTCTCCAGGGATGTTGGCTGACTGCTGAGTTACTTCAACACCTTGTGTCTCTTTTTACTGTGATTAAAGGATGTGTTTTCTCAGATATCGCTTTATTCCCCATGTTTTCCACGAGCTTTTACAATAAGTTCAACCTAGATAAAAGGCCCAAAGGGAATGTTTTTCCCAACACAGAGCCTATCCTCATGGAGTCTTGCACTGTTGAACTATCTTATTCCCAAAAGAATTCAGTGTAGACTTGACTCAGTTATAAACACACAAAAAACAGCACAGGTCTGACCCAGTTCAGTTCAAGACGGGTGTCAGAGGTTATGGGGAGAAGGCAGGAGAATGGGGTTGAGAGGGAAAGATAGATCAGCCATGATTGAATGGCAGAGTAGACTGATGGGCCGAATGGCCTAATTCAGCTCCTATTACATGATCTGAAGTTGGAACTGAACTCTTTCTTACCTATGAGGGAAACAAGTTCTTTTTTTTTTTTTTTTTTTTTATTTTTATTAGAAGTTAATACAGCACTGTGGCAACCTAATTTTAGGTGCCAACTATGTAATACCGTAATCCATTCTATGTACAACCTCTAGTTTTATGTTATAAGAGGAAGTAAGCAGAACAAGAAAAAGTTCTAAAAGGGGAAAAAAGTGGAAAATAGCAGAGAGTAGAAAAAAACGTGAAGTGTGTATTTTAAAAAATAAAAAAAAGGAAGAGAGAAAGTGGAAAGTAGAAATAGAAGAGAAGGCCCCTTAAAAGAGAATTTTTCAAATCTGTATTCGGAGCTGTAGCTCCATCCGCGTCATGAACTGAAATCAGCAATCCTTACGGCACCGCTGCATCACATGATTCCAAAAAGTCGATGAAAGGAGACCAACTCTTTAAGAATTGGTCATATTTATCTATTAGTCGGAGTCTCATATCTTCAGGGAAACGAGTTCTAATGCAACTATTTATTTTTAGTATTATTCACTATTGTGAGAATAAAGCATGAAAGGGACACTAACATATAACCTAATTCCTCTCCACATGTCAGTAAACCACATGCATTAATAACCCCCTAACACATTAATGTTAAAGGGATGGCTGGAATTATTGCCCCAATGACAGGTTTCAGTAATTACCTGTTAAAATAAGGATGCCACCCTAAAAGGTGGAACTTGAGAATCACAAAGGAAATTAATGTGCACTGGTCCAGAGAAATGCCCAGGCAATATTTAGTAAAATAACCCCAACTACTGACAGAGATTGACCTTCGAGTTGGAACATATCAAGGATACAAATCGCGCAGAAAAAGCTCCCCTCACAATAATTCTACCTTTTATATTTTAACTGCAATCTCTTAAAGTTTCAAATATACTAATGCTGCCATTAATCAAGTTTAAGACATCTTTTTCACATTGCAACTACCAAGCAAGGTAACGGACTGATGAGTATCATCGTGTTTCTAATCAGAAAGAGAGCTAAAAGGATTGAGTGAGATCCTACAACTCCTTGCAATGTGTGACAAAGGCAGGGGCAGAGAGAGGGCAATGAGGGGCAGTGAATAGTGAGGGGACAGAGGGAGGTAGAGGACTGAGAGTGAGGGGGAATAGATGGCTGAGTGAGGGGGAGTGAGTCGAGAATTGTATCATTTATTTCTTGAACGCAACTAAACGGTTCAGTGTAAACTAGTTATCAGCAGTTAAAATTGTTTCTCACGAGGGGCTCTCAGAAGTGGTTTGGATTGCAATGGGCCCCTCGCCACAAAAATGCTGTACATCATGGGTTAGGTCATCACACATAGAATCATACAGTGTGGAAACAGGCCCTTCGGCCCAACTTGCCCACACCAGCCAACAATGTCCCAGCTACACTAGTCCCACCTGCCTGTGCTTGGTCCATATCCCTCCAAACCTGTCCTATCCATGTACCTGTCTAACTGTCTTTTAAATGAGGGGATAGTCCCAGCCTCAACTACCTCCTCTGGCAGCTTGTTCCATACACCCACCACCCTGAAAAAGTTACTCCTCAGATTCCTATTAAATCTTTTCCCCTTCACCTTGAACCTATGTCCTCTGGTCCTCGATTCCGCCAACTCTGGGCAAGAGACTCTGTGCATCTACCCGATCTATTCCTATCCTCCAGCTGCAGCTAACCTAATTACAAGGGTCTTAAAAATCATGGACATACAACCATACAGCATCACTTTGCATTGAAATTATTTACTGTTGACAAGGCATGAAGGCCTTCAAACAGACAATAGTGGGACTTTTCAAACAATCCTTCACTTTCATGATCAATTTCAAACATACCAACTTTTTTTCCGTTTACCGACACTTAAAAGCTCAAATTCACGAGCCGATGCTGGAATTGAGCCCATATTCTCTAAATTAGTTATGCAACAGTTGATCACATGCCCCAATCGTTAGAAAACACGCCACAACCAATGAATTATCTTTGAACCGCCATTATATAGACACTCCTTTTTATAACATTCAATGAACCTTTTCTTTTCTAATGGCAATCTTGCTGAAGGCTCAATTGATGGATCTATAAATGAGCTGGAGATGCATCTGCCACACTGCAGGCATCATATTGAAACATGTGAACATGTTCATGCTATGTTTTAAAAACTAAGTTCTCAAAAGGAATTTCCATCGTAAAAAGAAAATTGATGTCACGAGAAATTGATCTTAAAAAATAATTTTGTGTTCTGATTGATATAGTTACATGAGGGAACCAGAATGAGGAGATGTGGATATGTACATATTATGTACTGCAAGCAGCTGTGCCAATGTACTAACCCTAACGTTTTATTACAGTGGAATACACCAAGGGTTGAAGTAGAAACGGTGGTCCCAACTATCCCAATCGGAGAAACCCTGTACCCAAAAGCACAAGTTAAAACGGAGGGGGCGTGAATATTGTTTGGCGTTGCCTACCGTTTTCTGTTTTACTTAATAAGGAGTTTGCATTACAAATTCACGTTTACAAATTACTGCATTCATCAAAATTAATACAGTTTGCAAACATCGACCATTAGATTACAACATTGTCAGTCATACCCATGACACCCGCGGTGACCAACGGTCTCGGAAGGCCGCTAAAGTCCCCGCGGACACTGCATGTTCCTGCTCCAGGCACACATGGACATCCATGACGTCAGGAAAACTGCACGGAACACTGCAGTTAACCTTCAGATATTTCCAACACTTTGTTTGAAACAAGCCATTATCTTTATTTCCATCTGCTGTGGCAATCAGTGGATGTTATCTCTGATCAATTATGTGACAGGCTTAAACTGGACAGTCTTTCCCCTCTCTTCTCTGGGTGGATAGGGGCAGAAGAACAATATCAATTATCTCATTCTCAGTCATAGAGTTATACAGCTTGGAAACAGGCCCTTCAGCCCAACATGCCCACAGCGACCAACATTTATGATCTATACCAGACCCACCTGCCTGCGTTTGACAATAGACAATAGGTGCAGGAGTAGGCCATTTGGCCCTTCGAGCCAGCACCGCCATTCAATGTGATCATGGCTGATCATCCCCAATCAGTACCCTGTTCCTGCCTTCTCCCCATATCCCCTAAGCTATCTTTAAGAGCCCTGTCTAGCTCTCTCCTGAAAGTATACAGAGAGCCGCCCCCTGAGACAGAGAATTCCACAGACTCACAACTTTCTGTGAGAAAAAGTAGTTCCTCGTCTCCGTTCTAAATGGCTTACCCCTTATTCTTAAACTGTGGCCCCTGGTTCTGGACTCCCACAACATCGGGAACATGTTTCCTGCCTCTTAGCGTGTCCAAACCCTTAACAATCGTATATGTTTCAATAAGATATCCCTCTCATCCTTCTAAATTCCACAGTGTACAAGCCCAGCTGCTCCATTCTCTCAGCATACGACAGTCCCGCCATCCCGGCAATTAACCTTGTCAACCTATGCTGCACTCCCTCAATAGCAAGAATGGCCTTCCACAAATTTGGCCTACATAATCCCTCTAAACCTGTCCTAATGTTCCTTAAACATTGCAATAGTACCCGACTCAACTACCTCCTCCGGCAGCTCGTTCCATACAGCCATATCTTGCCATATCCAATCCCTCACAATACTTTCTGGTAACTTTCGAACCACAGATGTTAAACTCACTGGCCTGTAGTTCCCAGCCTTTTCCCTGCAGCCCTTGTTGAATAGAAGCACAACATTTGCCACCGGATATTTTCCGGCATCTCGCCTGTATTTAGTCTCGACTGGTAAATCTCAGTCAATGCTCCTGCAATTTCCTCTCGAGCTTCCCACAATGTCCTTGGATATATCTGATCAGGCCCGGGAGATTTGTCCACCTTCGTAGGTGTCCAGACATTCAGGACCTTCTCAACCATAATACTAACACCTTAAGTCACTTCCAGTAACTGTTCCAAGTTCCTCAGTCTCCCCGACTTCCTCTACTGTAAAAACAGAGGAGAAAAACTCATTGCATTTCCTGGTAGTTGAGTGATTCTGTAAAGGTAAGCTTGAGACAATAGCCTTGCAGCATGGTAGATTTTCTTCTCAGCAACATAACCAAACATCTGAATACAATCAGACCAACTATCAACAGCACAGATGTTCATTCAAAAAAGTGGTGTCTTTTTCAAACGCAGCGTGACTTCTGGAAGTCAAAATGAAAATAATGTCCTTGACAAGGTTCACCAACTACAGCCTTTCAATTTGTTTTGCAGTTGTCAGTGAGGAACTATCATCTACTCATTACTTCTTAATTACCTTGAGATCTGATTATGTAAAGACATTGCCACAAACTTTATTTTTGACTGACCTCCAAATCAACTTCTGTAAGAATTTTTGAATTTGGTCCAGTTTCCTTGGCCATTTCCAATTAAGTCCTTGGTTATTCAGCATTCTGTTACTATAGGTCTAACAAGCTTCTCGGACTCTGACAAGTGCAACTATGGAGAGGTACAGACAATGGCCCACCTACTGACTTTCGGCGGAGTTGCGAAGATCTCCTCAGAGGCACAGATGTGGCACTGGCTGTGGCAAAGCGATGGCAGAATGTTGTTTGACACACGAGCGGACTATAGGTCTCATTTGTGTTTGAGACTTAAAAGCAAAAATGAATCTGAATGAATAGAAATGGGACCGGAGTGTCTATTTGTGAAGCATTGGGTCATCATATTTATTTATTACAATGCAGAAGGAGATCATTCAGTCCTTTGGATCCATGCTAGTTTCCAGAGAACAATCCCATCAATTCAATTCCCCCTTGCTCTCTCTGTTGGCCTGCCACTTATTCACTAACATATACGTCAACTTCTAAGAAGGATCTCAACCCAAAACACCACCCATTCCTTCTTTCCAGAGATGCTGCTGAGTTACTCCAGCATTTTAAGTCTATCTTCAGTTTAAACAGCATCTGCAGTTCCTTCCTACACATTCCCTCAACATCTCTTTGTTGTGTTTGCTCCTTTCTGCACCACGGGGTAATTTAAAGTGGGCAATGATCCTAAAGTGGTCAATGATCCGAAAGTGGTCAAGCATCTTTGGGATAGGGGTGGAAATAGGAGCACCCAGGGCAATCCAGATGGTTGTCACAAGGAATATGTGCAAACACCATATCATAAACATACAGACACCCATATTGAAGCAATGAACAAGAATGCACACCAACGCCTCTACATCCTTAGAAGGCTTAGGAAGTGTCCCTGAGCATGTCCCCAACAACTCTCACCAACTTCTACAGATGCACCATGAAATGCAGTTTACTGGGATGCATCACAGCATTGGTTGGGAACAGCTCCATCCAAGACCGCAAGAAATTGCACAGAAATGTTGACGCAGCCCACACCATCGTACAAACCAACCTCCCTTCCATTGTCTCCATTTACACTTCACGCTGCCTCGACAAGGCCACTAGCATAACCAAGGACCAGGCTCATTCTGGTCACTCCCTATTCCCCCCGTCAGGCGAGAGGTACAGAAGTATGAAAACGCACACCTCCAGATTCAGCAACAGTTTCTACCCAGCTATTTTCAGTCAACTTAATCATCCTGTCAACAACTAGAGAGCAGTCCTGAGCTACTATCTACTGGGCTTCACTGGATGCCCTCGGTCTATCTTTAATCGGACTTTATCTTGCACTAAACATTATTCCATTTATACCTTTATTCCCTTGATCATGTATCTGTACACGGTGGATGGCTCGATTTAAATCATGTATAGCCTTTCCACTGCCTGGTTAGCATGCAACGGAAGCTTTTCACTGTACCTCTCTTCACCTGTCAATAAACAAAACTAAACAAAGAAACAGCACTGGAGGTCAGGATTGAATCCAGATCACTGGGACTGCGAGGCAACAACTCCATTAGATGCACCACTGAGTCATGCAGTTTCCTGAACTGTTCTGCCCAACAATTGTGTGGCATGTTCCACACTATATAGTATCGATAGCAAAGTACCCCACAGGCAGTGAAGTGCTTTATATTGTCAAAATTATTTAAAGGCACAACACAGATGCAATTATTGTTTTCTTTCTGGAAATGGAAACTGATACTTTGGGCTTTTCTACACTACTATCCAGCATTCCTTTAGGATGGCCATGATGCTTTTATGTCAATATATGTTGACATGCATCTGTCCCGCTGAGTTAATCCAGCTTTATGCGTCTATCATCTTTTGTGCTGACATGTTCTGCCTATCAAGTTACATAGGAACTTGATATTTTTATAGACTCTCATTTAAATGTCGACAAGAATCAAAGATGCAAACAAATACAATGTATTTGGTTTAGTTTAGTTTTAGTTTAAAGATACTGTGCTGAAACAGGACCATCGGCTCACTGAGTCCATGCTAACCATCGCTCACCCATTCACACTCTTTCTATGTTATTCCACTTTCGGATTCACTTCTTACACAATAGAAGCAATTTACAAAGGTCAATTATCCTACAAACGTCTTCGGGATCGGTAGTAAGGAAGGTAAATTCTAGAGGACTGGCATACAAAAACATAGATGTAATGCTGAAGGGCCTGTCCCACTTGGGCGTTATTTGGGCGTCATTTACGCAACATAATTTACGCATCATGACTCGCAATGCGTGCGTCGTGACGCTCGCGCAAGGCGCGCATGGCGTGCATTACGCAAGCATGGCGCATGGTGAGCCGTGGCGGCGTGGGCAGTGGCGCACGGCGCCCCAGGATTTCGGGATTCTCAAAATCGTCGCTCGCCACCTGCGTGACGCATAAATGACGCCCAAGTGGAACAGGCCCCTGAGGCTATACAAGACACTGGTCAGGCTGCATTTGGAGCACTGTGAGCAAATGTGGGCTCCATATCTGAGGAAGGATGTGCTGACTCTGAAGAGGGTCCAGAGAAGGTTTATAAGAATAATTCCAGGAATGAATGGATTAGCATATGATGGGCGCTTGACAACACTGGGCCTATACTCACTGGAGTTTAGAAGGTCGAGGGGGGACCTCATTGAAACTTACAGAATAATGAAATGCATAGATAGAGTAGATGTGGAAAGGATGTTTCCACTGGTGGGAGAGTCTATGCCCAGAGATCATAGCCTCACAATTCTAGACTGCTCTTTTAGAAAGGAGGTGAGGAGGAACTTCATTAGTCAGGGGGTAGTTAATCTGCGGAACTCAGATATTTTTAAGGCAGAGATAGACAAATTCTTGATTCAAACAGGTGTCAATAGTTAATGGGAGAAGGCAGGAAAATGGGATTAGGAGGCAGAGATCAGCCATGGCAGAGTAGACTCGATGGGCCAAACGGCCTAATTGTACTATAACTTGTGAACAACTGGTGGAAACCCACGTGGTCACAGGGAGGACATGCAAACTGCACACAGACAGCACCCAAGGTCAGGATCGAGCCTGGGTCTCTGGAGCTTGAGGCAGTGGCACAACCAGCTGTGTAGCCTAGCTTTTGCTCTCAAAGTTCTTCTGAATTGTTATAGTCCAATTTGCTGACTGCTGCCTATCAATGTGCTATATAACTAACAAGAGGCAGGAAGGAACAACATTAACTTCTAAGTGCTGATTTCACCGATAATAGCAGGATGTAAATTTGCACGTTCGTTTCTAATTCATCATTAAATTCATGTGCCTTCAAGCTTCCTTACTGTTTCATGAAATTACATGAATTTTGTTTCAAAAACAAAGCCCACTTTTCTGCACACAGCCTCAAGTAATGCCTGCACCCTCATTTCCTTGTTGCGTAGTGTAGTGCATAGAGCAATGGAGGTAATTACTTTAGACTTCAGAGATACAGCGCGGATACAGGCCATTCGGCCCACCAAGTCCATGCCAACCAGCAATCTCGCCGTACATTAGCACTACCCTACACACTCAGGACAATCTTACCTACAAACCTGTACGGTTTTAGAGTGTGAGAGGAAACCGGAGCAACCAAAGAAAACCAACACAGTCACAGGGAGAAAGTACAAACTCCGTAAAGACAGCACCCGTAGTCAAGATTAAACCTTGGTCTCAGGCGCTGTGAGGCAGCAATACTACCGCTGCACCACTATGCCACTACAATTAATGAAACCTCAATGAGAAAATGTTGTAGCGGCACATAGTGGTGGGGCTGAGAAGTCAGAATCCTCGTCATTGGTCGGCACGGTCACGTGACTGCGGGGGGTTCTTTCGTGGGCTTTTAGTCAGATACTAGACTAAGTGGGACCCGTTGGGTCCCAGCATCACACGGGAAGGCTGGTCCCCCAAAGCAATTTTCCACCTCTCTATCAATTCCAATATTGGTGGCCAGTATGGGGGGGGGGGGGAGGGGGCTTTTTGGAGTGCTAGAATGAGTGTGGGCTGAAGGGCCTGGTTTCCAGAGAGCTAGTATGGACATTGTGGGCCAAACGGATTCTTGGGCTTGCGGCTCAGTCACTCAAGCCTGTTGTGCTGGCAGCTCACTCATTCACGGCTGGTGGGCTGGCAGTTGACTCACGGATATTCCTTGAAATTCCATTTCAAGCAGGGTGCAAGGCCACCAAATTCAAGTGCAGTTTCATACCATTTCAAGCAGGGTGCAAGGCCAGTAAAGACAGCGAGTCATGACCTCTCCCTCCTCTATCTTGCAGAGACTGAGCCACGCCCACACTTCTGGGTTTTATAGTCCCTTCCCCCTCACATCAGAAGGGGCGTGGCCTTCATGACATGATTGACAGGAGAGAGAATCTCAACATTTTTTAAACTAATAACTAATAACTCTTTTATTTTTAAATGATGGGAAAAATCCTCTTGTCCTGCGCATCTTACTGAGTAAGGTGGCCAAAAATCACAGCCGTAAGTGGCAGCGTTTTTTCTAAAATCAATATACAGAGCAACAGGAAGTGGGCAAGATCAGACTTTTAGTAATATAAGATACCGAGTGCCTAGTTGAGCTGTGTTTCTAAGCTCAACTAGGCACTCGTTTTTTACGAGTTTTGTTTTTGTTTTCTGTGAACAAAAACCGGCCTGGTCTCGCTTCAATGTCATGCACCCAATATAAACAACCATTTGTACTCACACAGCACTTATAACAGAGTAGGACTTTCCAGAGTTCTAACAGGAACTCGATGCATCGAGCATAGACACGTTTAAGGAGATACAAAATAATCATAAGTGAACGGATTACAAATGTTTAGTTTAGTTTAATTTAATTTAGTAATACAACATGGAATCAGGACCTTCGGTCCACCGAGTATGCGATCACCTCATAAATTAACACTATCCTACACACTAGGTACAATTAACATTTTTTAACTGCAGGTAATTAACCTGCAAACCTGTACTTCTTAAGAGATAAGAGTTGAATTAGGCCCTTCGGCCCTTTAAGTCTACACCGCCATTCAATCATGGCTGATCTATCGCTCTCTCCTAACCCCATTCTCCTGCTTTCTCCCTATAACACCCACTGACAATTTGGTACGTGGGAGGAAACCGGAGCACCCGGAGAAAGCCCACGCAACCACGGGGAGAACGTACAAACTCCGTACTGACAGCAGCCGTGGTCAGGATCGAACTCAGGTCTCTGGTGCTGTAAGGCAGAACCCTACTGCCGTGCCACCCTGCCACCGTTTGCATCCATGCCGCCTGATGGACAAGGGTTAGAGGAGATTCAAGTGATGCACAGATATCAGCTTTGGATTGATTGGGCCTCTGTGAATCATGCACCCTCCCCAACAAATTCTGACCTGTTTTTCCCAGCTGTTTTAAAATCACAGCACAGCTCCAGTGATAAAAATGCCAAGAAAGCTGCAGAGGAATGATAAGTGTTTGATGACACTGGAACTGTACTCGCTGGAATTTAGAAAGATGGGGGGGGGCTTCATTGAAACGTACTGAATAGTCAAAGGCCTGGCGAGTGGATGTGGAGAGGATGTTTCCACAGTGGGAAAGTCTAGGACCAGAGGCCATAGTCTCACAATTAAAGGACTACCTTTAGGGACTGTGGATAAATGTAAGGTTATCCACTTTGGTGGCAAAAACAGGAAAGTAGACTATTATCTGAATGGTGGCCGATTAGGAAAAGGGGAGATGCAATGAGACCTGGGTGTCATGGTACACCAGTCATTAAAAGTAGGCATGCAGGTGCAGCAGGCAGTGAAGAAGGCGAATGGTATGTTAGCACTCATAGCAAAAGGATTTGAGTATAGGAGCAGGGAGGTTTTACTGCAGTTGTACAGGCCACACCTGGAGTAGTGCATACAGTTTTGGTCTCCTAATCTGAGGAAAGGCATTCTTGCCATAGAGGGAGTACAGAGAAGGTTCACCAGACTTATTCCTGGGATGTCAGGACTTTCAGATGAAGAAGACTGGATAGACTCGGCTTGTATTCGCTAGAATTTAGAAGATTGAGGGGGGATCTTATAGAAACTTACAAAATTCTTAAATGGTTGGACAGGCTAGATGCAGGAAGATTGTTCCCGATGTTGGGGAAGTCCAGAACAAGCAGTCACAGTTTATGGATAAGGGGGAAATCTTTTAGGACCGAGATGAGGAAAACATTTTTCACACAGAGAGTGGTGAATCTGTGGAATTCTCTGCCACAGAAGGTAGTTGAGGCCAGTTCATTGGCTATATTTAAGAGGGAGGTAGATGTGGCCCTTGTGGCTAAAGGGAACAGGGGGTATGGAGAGAAGGCAGGTACAGGATACTGAGTTGGATGATCAGCCATGATCATATTGAATGGCGGTGCAGGCTCGAAGGGCCGAATGGCCTACTCCTGCACCTATTTTCTATGGTTCTATGTATACAAATGAGAGGAGGAGGAATTTCTTTAGTCAGAGGATGGTGAATCTGTGGAATTCATTGCCACAGACGGCTGTGAAGGCCAAGTCAATGGATATTTTTTAAATGGTGTTTAACAGATTCTTGATTAGTATGGGTGGCAGGGGTTATAGGGAGAAGGCAGGAAAATGGGGAGAAAGCAGGAAAATGGGGTTAAGAGGGAAAGATAGATCAGCATTGGCAGAATAGACTTGATGGGCTGTAGGGCTTAAATTCTGTTTCTATATCTTGTGAACTTATGAGGCTGTGTCAGTTTGGCTGTCAACGCAAGAACAAGCTTTCACTTTCGGACTCATTACAAATTAGCTGGAACAACAGGAGTCTATATTTCAATGTCCATTACTGTTTTTAAACTTTTAAGAAAGATTTAAGTCAAACTAAATTTACCTTTTTTTTATTTGCGCCGAGAATGTGCTGTAAATAAATGCAGTTTATCGAGTTTAGTTCAGTATTCAGCTGCACGAGCAGAAAAGTAGAAAAGTCGTTTTTAAAGATTGTTTTTACTCACGCTAAGCATGCCTCCAAGTATTACACAACCAATAAATGGTTTTTGTTTCAAACGCTTTTTGCAGCCACACCAAGGATTGCTTTCTTCATTCACTCCCATCACCAAACACCTCTCTCCACAACTTGCTCAACAACAAATGGCAGTGCTGGCTTGAAGGGCCGAATGGCCTACACCTGCACATATTTTCTATGTTTGTTTCTGCTTCCTATTGCCCCTTTAACACCAAAGTCTGAAGAATAATCCTGACTCGATAGGTTACCAATCCATGTTCTCCGGCGATGCTGCCTGACCAACTCCAGCACTTTGTACCCCTTTAATGTTAATCTTTCTTAAAACCTACTAAACATTGCATGAGATGGCATGTCTAACAATGCAGGACTCCCTTATTACCGCATTAACCTGTGTGTTTGTTTGCCAATTTGCTGAGTTGCTCTAAGGCCTGCAACTGTCCAAATTAGAAGCAAGAAACAGGATACACATCAGATACCCTTCAATCAGCCTCTGATGTTATTTACATTACGTTATTTAATTAAGTAAACATAATGTTTAATAAAGAATAAAGAGAAGTTATCCCTTTCTTCCAAACAAAAGATGTCCAATGCAGTGTGGTGGAAATAGCACAAGCAGATCCTAAAAGGAAGTACAGTAAATATTTGGGAAATGCTGCTTACCGTAATCATTAACAGAGGCTGAGTGGCACAGTGGTAGAGTTGCTGCCTTACAGTGCCAGAGACCTGGGCTTGATCCTGACTATGGGTGCTGTCTATATGGAGTTTGCACATTCTCCCTGTGACCGCGTGGGTTTTCTCCGAGTGCTCCGGTTTCCTACCACATTTCAAAGACGTGTGGGTTAGTCAGTTAAATGGCTTCTGTAGACTGCCCCTACTGTGTAGGATAGAATTAATATATGGGTAATCAATGGTCGGAATGATCTAGTTGTGTCGGGTTATGCTTGTAATAAGGCTCGTACCACGACGTAAACAGAGTATATCTTTAATCTGTACAACAGCAGCAACAGCAACAGCCTCGTGTGTAAGCCCAGGCAACTCCCTAACTGCCCACACCCTGGGTTCCAGTCACATCCGGTTACTGGAGCCTGGCTTCTGGCACACAGGGTCCTAGTGCCCCTCTGCTCAGCCTTACACTATTATTGCATAATACCACAGTTGGGCTGAAGGGCATGTTTCCATGCTGTATCTCTAAAACAAAATAAACTAAAAACACTGGCCTTCAGGACTGAGAAACAATGTATTTTGTACTGTGGTGGAACAAGGATTGAACACTAATTACAACAAATGGCTGGATCATTATTCCATTGAGTTTAAACACTTGCCTGTGGATATTTATTTCTCCTTCCACTTAACTTTTCGACAATGGAAAATAAATTTGGCTGTCAATCAGCAACATTCTTTCATAAGAGCCCATCCCATGCCGCACTCAGATACCATAATAACACAAGAGTTCATTTTCCTTTTTCTCCTTACAAAAATCGTTATGGAAATTGGCACTCAATCATTTCAAGTGTTGAAATCCAAATCCTCTCTCGATGTCCATTGTGCTCCTGCACTAGTAATGAAACTCGACACTTTCCATCAAAATGAAACACTAACTGGAGTAATTCTTGCCAGTATGTGACCAGAAACATGTTTTTAATCATAAAGGCACGTGTTAAATTGTTCCAAAAAACAAAAAAAATGCCAGCATTGAATTGATTGGCTTGGAAAGTAAAATAAGATTAGTGAGTATTAGTGTTTATGGCCGTTTGATGCTGGCATGGACTTTAGACTGTACTTTAGACATACAGCGTGGAAATGGGTCCTTTGGCCCACTGAGTCCTTGCCAACCAGTGATCACTCCTTAAACTAGCACTATCCTACGCACCAGGGACAATTTACATTTACAGAGGCCAATTGACCTACAAATCAGTACATCTTTGGTGTGTTGGAGGAAACCGGAGCACCCGGAGAAAACCCATGAGGTCACAGGGAGAGTGTACGAACTCCATACAGGCAGCACCAGTAGTCAGGATCGAACTTGGGTCTCTGGCTCTGTAATGCAGCAACTCTACCTTTGCACCACCGTGCCGCCATGAATAGGATTCAGCATTTCAATGTGGACAATATTGATCGCTAATAGGGCAACCCTTGGGCTTGTTGAGCAAAGTGCCCATTTCTTTGCTATATGGTTTTATGGTTGGTGCATTATCTAAAAAAAAACTTTCCATCATAATATTAACTAGAGTAAAGCAGAAATGTACATGCACATTTTTGTACAGGTACCTTGAGTGTGTGGCAAATGTGGGAGACAAGAGGGGGAATCGAAATGCCTGCAGTCCATCTACTTAGTTTAGTTTAATTAAGTTCAGTTTATTGTCATGTGTACCGAGGTACAATGGTAAGCTTTTTCGTCATGTGCTATCCAGTCAGTGGAAAGACTATACTGTTGGGATTCACAGAAACAAAATTTGAGACAGGCACCCAACTTGATCAATTGAGACTCTCCAGCTGTTGTATTTCTACTAGTTTTCTCCCATCCCCTTCCTTAGTCTGAAGAGGGTTCTCACCATGAAATGTCTATCCATTTCTCTCCACAGATGCTGCCTGACCATGCAGGGAAGCAAAAAAACGATTGCTTCCTCCAGCAGTTTGGCTTTTACCACTACTACCGAGGTAGTGCCTGAAATGTTATCTCTATTCCACAATTAATATTGGCTGTTTGGTTATCCCAGGCTTTAGGAAACCATTCATCTGAAGGGAAATGAGTAAATCAATCACAGAGATAAGCACCCTTTGAGTGATAAGGAGTTATTTGCTTTGACTGTTCATAACCTACTTTCAACCTTGAAATTGCAGCCTCAAAATTAGAATGCTACAAATTCCGATGAGGTCCAGTGCTGCTCCCCTGAAGACCAGGTCACATCTGCCAGATGTCAGTCAGCCCAGCGTCCCACCATCACTCCCACTTCAGGGCGGCACTTTGATGCAGCGGTCGAGTTGCTGCCTTACTGTGCCGTAGACCCGGGTTCGATCCTGACTACGGGTGCTGTCTGTGTGCTTTGCACGTTCTCCCTATAACCGGGTGGGTTTTCTCAGGGTGCTCCGGTTTCCACCCACATTCCAAAGACATGCAGGTTTGTAGGTTAATTGGTTTCTGTAAATTGTCCCTAGTGTGTGAGATAGTGCTGGTGGACGCGGATCACTGGTCAGCACGGACTCAGTGGGCCAAAACGCCTATTTCCACTCTGTATCTCTAAACTAAACTAAAATCACTGTTACGGTCATCAAACCACTCATCTCCACCAGGACATGAATTTTTTTTTTTTTAATTAACTCAATTCTAACCCCGTCTGCAGGTTGATAAAGAAAGGCTACAGGCTTGACCTCGTTGGTGCATTAATCTATCTGGCTACATCTGGAGAAAAGTATTAAATGCGATCAAGCATCCAAGAATGCATACTTTCCTAGATTACAATATGTTACTCCATGGTATTATCTCCACATTATTATTGTGCCCCTGCAGGCTTTGACTGGCTGGAATTATGTGTACTCCACAAAGCACTGGAATTATTCAACAGGTCATGCAGCATCCATGAATCCCTGAGTTACTGCAACTTCATGTGTTGGCATGTGACTCCTCATGCCCACCTTGCACGTGAAGGTCTGTTTCTAACAGGAGACAAGACTCAGTCAGGCAAAGGTCGGAGCTAAAGGACAGGGTTGAATACATTTAAATCCCAATTTTAGTTTTAATTCCTGGCCATGCAGTTCCTGCACAGAACCAATCACAACCATTATGTGGGAAACCTCAAGGGCCAGAATTGGATGAAATAAAAATCATTTTAATCCAAGCAATTGGTAGAGAAACTATCTAAAGCCAGAGCCTATTCCTATTCTATTTTCCATTCCTGCTGAAAACTCACTATCAATGAAATTATGGCATCATCTTTAAATTTCCACAGTAATGGAACTCCATCCCCTACACCACTATAGGAGTATCTTCACCCGAAATACAGCGGAGGTATTAGAAGGCAGCTCAGTTAGGAATGGCCAACAAATCATTTGTAATTGGGGTGGCACAATGGGGCAGCAGTAGAGATGCTGCCTTACAGCATCAGACACCCGGGTTCAATCCTGACTACTGGTGCTGTCTGAACAGAGTTTGTATGTTCTCCCTGTGACCAGCGTGGGATTTCTCCAGGTGCTCCAGTTACCTCCAACAATCCAAAGATGTACAGGTTTGTAGGTTAATTGACTTGGTAAAATTGTAAATTGTCCCTAGTATGTGTAGGATAGTGTTAGTGTGCGGGGATCACTGGTCGGCGTGGACTTGGTGGGCTGAAGGGCCCGTTTCCATGCTGTACCTCAAATTGGAAGGAACTGCACCTCATATTTCACTTGGGCAGCTTACAACACAGTGGTATGAATATTGATTTCTCTCACTTCAAGTAACCCTTGCTTTCCCTATCTCTCTGTTCCTCCCCCACCCTAGTTCTCCAACGTTTCACAGTCCTGATTAATTTTACCGTTTGTGTGCCTCGTTATCACCTTCCTCTCCGCCAGCAATGAACCATTCCACATTCCCTTGAATATCACCTGCATTGATCGGTCATTCTCATACCAGGTCCTTCCATTTCTCTAGTGTCCCTCTCCCCTGACTCTTAGTTTGAAGAAGGGTCTCTACCTGATACGCCACCCATTCCTTCCCTACAGAGATATTACCTGCCCCCTTGAGTTACTCCAACATTTTTTGTCTATCTTTGGCTTAAGGGGGAAAGAGTCTCCTTACATTCTGTTATGACTGTGAATCTTTAACTTCAGGAAGTTGACAGTGGCTATAATTTCACGTCGGGAAGCTCTAAAAGCCGCATGACGATTGACTAGCCCTGACTCGGGGTAGATTGCCCGACGCAGGGGAGCTGAGATCCCACCCCCCCCCCCCCCCCCGCTCGATGCAGGAGCTTGCTACAGGAGTAAGATCGTTCCGTCAACGGAAGGTTAGAGGCCCCCGACCACTGGAGGACAAAGAAGGGAGAGATTGATTTTCATTAGTATGACTGTATGGCAAATCAAATTCCTCGTATATGTTGCAAAACATACCTGGCTAATAAAATATGATTACGATTATAACTTTACCACCTTGCAGATAAACCTCCTTGTAGCCTATTGACAACAGTATCTTATCTCCGGGTTATTTTTTACCTGTTCCCAATTTACAAAGTTTAAAATTGAAATAGTGTTCAATATTATTTTATATTATTCCACATGAGTCATGCCCTGCTGGTCAAACGTATTGCTGAGGAATTCAATTAATAAAACATATCAAGTTTATTCAGGTTTATACCACTTTAATCGTGTTGGGGAGGAGGAGAATGTTTTTAACGTCATGAATTAAGTATTAAATATAAAATAAACATTATTTGGACACACAGCTTATTAAATTACCTAATAAGACAGCCATTTAATGTATATATATGTATGGGGAATTCACACTGGCATCACCCCATTGTAAATGTTATGGATGCGACAGATGCCTTTCAAATCATTTGTTAAAACTCATGGGTTGAAATTTCTTCTTTGATCAATTAAGTGAGTAATCTTGTACATTTATTTAATTAATAATCTACTGGTCATACTGTCTCGGCCACCTATGTTTCAAGGCTGTCAGTCGTTACTTCAATGGAATGATGGAAAAATAATCACCCACCTCCATTTCTTCAGTCAGAGGAAATGTCAAGGTTCTCTCACAAGAAATAACACACAAAAATCACTTTGTCATTGCAGGTACTATCGCAACATTTAAGAAATGTGTAGATAGGTACATGGATAGGATAGATTTAGAGGGATATGGGCCAAATGAAGGCAGGTGAGACTAGTGTAGATGGGGCATGTTGGTTGGTGTGGGCAAGTTGGGACGAAGGGCCTGTTTCCATGCAGTATAACTCTCTGACTCAATCATCCTGCATAGAACTCTGCAATATTATCTACAATTCAAAGGGCACTAGGTAGTGTTTTATCTCAATTCAGCCATGAAGAAATGCAGCTCATATCAGTTATCATAATGGTCCCAGCAAGGAATAGGAACTAAACCTATCAGAAGCTTATTTATCATGATCTATAACCTTTAATTCCTAATGCACGCCAATATTTATCAATGTTTTTATTACATATTAAGATGTTCATTGGAGCACAGTGGAAGTTGGAGCCATGCAATCTTTAAAGCCACATGTTCAATCATTTTGCATTTTAGAACTAATTTCTGTCACACTGTCAAGTATTTATGACAGGTTTTGAAAAAGGACACAAAAAAAATAAGTCAAACAAAATTCAACTTTCATTGCTACATATATCTGTTCAAATATATTAACACTAATCTTAAAAATTCCTAAACAGCGATCTCTGACACTAAATAAATTCAGCATAATCCAATGATTCTTTGCTGAAAAGGTCACAAACCCTTGCTTGTTTCTGGTGCTATTTTGGAGTTTGGACACCAGTATGAAGGCAGATATTGTATCCTGCTGCATGTTATATGATTGGTAAGAGCAAAGTACTTTGCATTTGCTTACAGGAGAGATGTAAGGGGAAATATGCTTTTGAAAATTCCAACTAGCCAAATTTAAACTGGTCATGATTGTAATTTTTACTTTGAACTATTCTAATGCTCCTTCCGAATTACTTCCTTCCTCTGTTTCTTTTTCTCTTTCTCCTCTTCTTTACTTCCCCATAAACTTCCAGTTTCTCCCTCACCCACCCTTTTCACTTCCCCCTTCGCCTCTCTGCTCCCGTGCCCCATCTAGACTCGCCTATTTCTCCCCTTCCCCCTCCCCACCTTCTTCTCTATTTTTGTTTCTCTGCTTCTTTTTTTTCTTTTTGTCATTCCTGTCACCCTCTCTGTCCATTCTCTTCTACATTTTTGTCATTTTCTTTTATCCTTCTTTCCTCCTTCCTTTCTTTACTTTCTCCTTCCACCCTCACTTAGGCCATTTTTTTCCCTTCCCTTTTTCCACTGTCGTTTTTTTTGCTTTCTCTACCTCAAGTAATATGTTTTCTCGATGCATTGTCCCCATACCAATTATATAACGTGATGCAGGACAATATCTCTGTTTTTTGTTTTCTGTATCTCTTGCTCGAGTGATGTTCTCGATGACTATGATCCATTGCTACATTGGCAGAAATGCCACCTTTTGAATGAGACTTTATGCCAGGGTCCCTGCCTGCTCACTCAGACAGATGGCATCATATCGCAGGTGAACAGTGAATTGTGACTATTGTCCCTGCCAATATTTACACTTCTGTCAACACCTCGAAAGCATTTCTCACGGTCATTAACACATTGCTGCTTGTAAAAGTGTTGGCAAATTGGCAACTGTACAACTATGAAAACAATACCACAATATGTATTCATTTGCTTAAAAGGGATATCAAGAGGCTATGAAGAGCCTACATAAAGATGCTTTCGTTCAGAAGTCTCAGAGGAATTTCTTTCATCAGAGGGTGGTGAATTTGTGGAATTCATTGGAGGCCAAGTCAATGGATATTTTTAATGCAGAGATTGACAGATTCTTGATTAGTGCGGGTGTCAGGGGCTATGGGGCGAATGGGGTTGAGAGGAAAAGATAGATCTTCATGATTGAATGACGTAGACTTGATGGGCCGCATGGCCCAATCCTGTTCCTAGAACTTTGGAACATATTAATCGAGGTAGTGAAAAAACAGCAGAAAGTTGAAAAAAGGAAAAACAATTGCAGAGGGAAGAAAATTAAAAGAAAATGACAAAAATGTAGGACAGAGCGATAGAAGTGACAAAACAAGAATAAAAGAGGCAGAGAAACAAAAAGGTAAAGAGAAGAAGGTGGGGAGGGGAGAGGTGAGAAATAGGTGAGAGTCCAGGTGGGTGTTGTGTAATGAGACTCATACACAGGGGTAACAACTTATAGTCTTTAGCGGAGGAAACATTACATGCTATCATCTCCGTAGTCAGCCTCATGTCTTACTGTGAGATGGTGAAGTACTGTTATCAGTCGTCCGGGGTAGGGATGAAGATCCTGACTGGATCTCATATGGAATGTGCAGCATGCATTATGTGTGGTGATAGATATAGTAAAGGCAGGCTAATATGGTTAATCTACAGTGAGGCGTAGGGCAAGAGTGGGGAGGGGGAAGTAAAAAGGTTGAGTGGGAGAGAGAGTGGAGGTTTATGGGGAGACTTTCTAAAATTGGGGAAGTGTTGAGCTGGGGAAATAGGAGGGGGAGGTGGGTTTGAGTTGCCATGGAGAGAGTGTGGCTGTTCAGCATTGAAATGCAAGGCTTATGCCTGCACCCTGTCCGGCATGGTGAGTGGGATCATTGCTGGGGTCTGGAAGCACCTGCACCGTGTGTGCACAGAGCCCCAATCTTTTGCAGTCCCATCACCTGCTGATGGATGTAATGGAATAGTACAGCCCTATCTCCACACCTCAATGGATGAACAGCTCTCCACAGACTGATCTACTGTAACAGCACTGGTTGTTGGCCTTTGGTCAATTTTCAGAAGTGATCAGAACTTTTCTAGGAATATTAATGATAAATAAATAATATTTTCTACCAATACTACTTCTTTCTTAGTGTTAGTTTAGTTTGGCTTAGAGATACAGCACGGAAACAGGCCTTTCGGCCCACCGAGCCCACGCTGATCAACGATCCCCGTACACTAACACTATCCTCCACACAGGAGGGATAAATTTACAATTTTACCACAGCAATTAGCCAACAAACCTATAAGTCTTTGGAGTGTGAGAGGAAACCGGAGCACCCGGAGAAAACCCACGCAGGTCACGGGGAGAACGTAGAAACTCCGTACATACAGCACCTGGAGTCTGGATCGAACCTGGATCTCTGGCACTTGTCGGACAGCAACTCTTCCACTGCACCAGTGTGCCTACCCTTATTGATATCTTACCCTGAATAAAAAGTAGCTAAGGGGACGTTGTGTGTATTTTAAGATTATCCTGAACTAATTTCCCAGTTGTTTTAACCTTCACTGTAAGGGATATCACTAAGTGTAGTTTCAGAATGAACTTCAGATAATGAAGAACACACATGATAATAATGACGAATGGTGTGGCTCTGGATTCCAGTAGAATTTCCATTCTAAATTCTCCACATAATTGTGTTCTAGGTGAAAAAATAAAAAACAGACTTTGAGGAATGGGAAAAACAAACTCATGAAGTTCTGCTGTGTTTTTGTTCAACTGCTTTCCATGTTACTGCCTTGCTGCTCACCATCACCACCTTGTATCACACGCTGACAATGGCGTAGTCATTGGATCGTACAACATAGAAACAGGACCTTCGGCCCAACTCGTCCATGCTGACCATGATACCCCATCTAAACTATGTCCCATTTGCCTGCACTATGCCTAAACTATGTTCCATGTCCCTTTATCCCTCGGAACCTTTCTATTAATGTACCTGTCCAATTGTCATTTTAAATGAAGTTATAGTACCTGCCTCAACTACCTCATCAGTAAGCTCATTTTATATACCCGGCAGCCTCCGAGTGAAAAAGTTATCTCTCAGGTTCATATTAAATCTTGCCCCTCTCACCTTAAACATATATCCTCGTTTTTGAATTCCATATCCTGGGTAAAAGACTGTGCATTCACACTCTCTATTCGCCTCATGATTATATACACCTCCATAAGATCACCCCTCTGCCTCCTGCGCTCCAAGGAATAAAGTCCTAGCCTGCCCAACTTCTCCCAATAGCTCAGCACCCTCAAATTCAGGCAACATCCTCACAAATATTCAGGAGATCACACCATGAAGCATTACAGTAAGCAACCAAG
Source organism: Leucoraja erinaceus (assembly GCF_028641065.1). NCBI lineage: Eukaryota > Metazoa > Chordata > Chondrichthyes > Rajiformes > Rajidae > Leucoraja > Leucoraja erinaceus. The sequence continues at coordinate 28,051,943 of NC_073394.1, read as the reverse complement.
CATGTAATTTAAAATACAAATGTGGCATCCCACAAAATAGAAAAAAAGCAGACTTCATAGCACTAATCCTTTAAATGGTTTATAAATCAATAACAGCCAGTTTGGAAATCTTTCCAAACCGGGCCAAGAAGATAACTGTATTTTTTGTTCTTCCCATGACTAATTAAGAAAATCGAAATATTTTTGTACAATATGCACATCAAGGTTCTAAGCCTTCCACCATCTGTTCTCACATAACTGTGCCCAAATTCTATTGCTTTAATGTAAGTTAAGTCCATCCCACCCCTTAGATCTAAGTGTTATACGAACAAAGAATCAACAGATTCATTCCAGCAAATTACATGTTCAGGGCAAGTACAAAGAAACAACTACAGTCCATTAAGTTCATCGAGTCATAGAGTTAAGGGTCTGTCCCACTTTCACGACCCAATTCACGACCGTTTTTACACATGGACATTTTTCATCATGGTAGAAAAACGCCCTGACCTACTTGATGCCACGAGTACCTATGATAACATCACGACCTACCTACGACCTCCTACAACCATGCCGCGAGTACGAGTCAAGGGCAAACTCGGCAAAGGTCGTGAATTAGGTCATGAACGTGGGACAGGCCCTTCAAATCATTTGTTAAAACTCATGGGTTGAAATTTCTTCTTTGATCAATTAAGTGAGTAATCTTGTACATTTATTTAATTAATAATCTACTGGTCATACTGTCTCGGCCACCTATGTTTCAAGGCTGTCAGTCGTTACTTCAATGGAATGATGGAAAAATAATCATCCACCTCCATTTCTTCAGTCAGAGGAAATGTCAAGGTTCTCTCACAAGAAATAACACACAAAAATCACTGTGTCATTGCAGGTACTATCGCAACATTTAAGAAATGCGTAGATAGGTACATGGATAGGATAGATTTAGAGGGATATGGGCCAAATGAAGGCAGGTGAGACTAGTGTAGATGGGGCATGTTGGTTGGTGTGGGCAAGTTGGGACGAAGGGCCTGTTTCCATGCAGTATAACTCTCTGACTCAATGATCCTGCATAGAACTCTGCAATATTATCTCCAATTCAAAGGGCACTAGGTAGTGTTTTATCTCAATTCAGCCATGAAGAAATGCAGCTCATATCAGTTATCATAATGGTCCCAGCAAGAATAGGAACTAAACCTATCAGAAGCTTATTTATCATGATCTATAACCTTTAATTCCTAATGCATGCCAATATTTATCAATGTTTTTATTACATATTAAGATGTTCATTGGAGCACAGTGGAAGTTGGAGCCATGCAATCTTTAAAGCCACATGTTCAATCATTTTGCATTTTAGAACTAATTTCTGTCACACTGCCAAGTATTTATGACATGTTTTGAAAAAGGACACAAAAAAAATAAGTCAAACAAAATTCAACTTTCATTGCTACATATATCTGTTCAAATATATTAACACTAATCTTAAAAATTCCTAAACAGCGATCTCTGACACTAAATAAATTCAGCATAATCCAATGATTCTTTGCTGAAAAGGTCACAAACCCTTGCTTGTTTCTGGTGCTATTTTGGAGTTTGGACACCAGTATGAAGGCAGATATTGTGTCCTGCTGCATGTTATATGATTGGTAAGAGCAAAGTACTTTGCATTTGCTTACAGGAGAGATGCAAGGGGAAATATGCTTTTGAAAATTCCAACTAGCCAAATTTAAACTGGTCATGATTGTAATTTTTACTTTGAACTATTCTAATGCTCCTTCCGAATTACTTCCTTCCTCTGTTTCTTTTTCTCTTTCTCCTCTTCTTTACTTCCCCATAAACTTCCAGTTTCTCCCCCACTCACCCTTTTCACTTCCCCCTTCGCCTCTCTGCTCCTGTGCCCCATCTAGACTCGCCTATTTCTCCCCTTCCCCCTCCCCACCTTCTTCTCTATTTTTGTTTCTCTGCTTCTTTTTTTTCTTTTTGTCATTCCTGTCACCCTCTCTGTCCATTCTCTTCTGACCATGCCGCGAGTACGAGTCAAGGGCAAACTCGGCAAAGGTCGTGAATTAGGTCGTGAACGTGGGACAGGCCCTTCATAGGGACACACAGTTTGGAAACAGGCCCTTCGACCCAACTTGTCCACACGGACAATGATGAACATCTGCAAGTTAACTACTCGCATCAATCTCATTAAGTTTCAATCACCTTTAGACCTGTAGCCATATAGCACAGAAAGAGGCCCTTCAGTCCACCATGACAACCTTCAAATACCCATCTACAATAATCCTATTTACCAGTACTTGCCCAGAGACTTATGTGCCCTGACGATTCAAGTATGTCTGGATAATTATTAAATGTTGCAACAGCATCTGCTTCCATTATCTCCTCAGCAAATGCTTTCCAGGTTCCAACCACCCTCTAGATGGAAACAAATTCTTCCTCATATCTAAAGAAAACACAAAATGCCGGAGTAATTCAGAGGGTCAAGCAGTATCTCTTGAGACAATGCTGCCTGTCCCACTTAGTTACTCCAGCGTTTTGTGTCTATCTTCGATTTAAACCAGGATCTGCAGTTACTTCCTACACATCAGTTTCATATCTGCTCCAAATCACTTACCCTCTTCTTGGGCAGCGTACAACCCAGTGGTATGAACATTGATTTCTCCAATTTCTTTCTTTTTTTTTAAATATATTTTTATTAGAAGCAAACATATTATGGTAAAGTATAATTACATATTATAATAAAAACTTTTCATGTATATCAATCATACATTATTAACATTTTCTATTGTGGATTGATTCTGCTTCTAGTATTTTTTAATCCAATTTCAAGTAACCCCTGCATTCCCTCCATCCACCCTACCAAACCCTATTTGTCAGACTAGTTCCACTGTTCACATCACTGTATCCCTTTGCTATCACTTCTCCCCAGCCAACAATGGACCATTATGAGCTCCACCCTTCCTTGGTCATCTGTTGCCAGCCCTGCTTTGTTATGGTCTTTTCTTATATCCAGTTACCTCCCCTCTACTTTCAGTCTGATGATGAGTCCCGGCCCGAGACGTTACCCGTCCTTTTTCTCTGGAGATGCTGCCTGACCCGTCGAGTTACTCCAGCACTTTGTGTCTATCCTCTAGATTTTGACACTTCTTCTCTACTGCGGCTAGTTGCTCAGGCTGTCTGTCATGTGGCAGTCTTACTTTGTGTCGAGGCCAATAGTTCCAATTGACATCCAAATTAAGAGCCACTGTCAGGAATATAAAATGTAATATATGTACTGCACAGTGAGCTAATGGGTTATGGGTTTTATGTTTGTAGGTTCCTGAAGTGCTGAACTTCAGTTCAGTATTGATACACTGCCACACACTGGCTTAGAAGGCCAAGGCACATCGACCAGCAGTTTCAATCATAGAAGAGGGAAACCATCCAAAGAAAACATTAAGATGGACTTTTTGGCATGATTAACCAAAGCTAGCATCCAGACACGGAACACAGGGTGCAAAGACTAGGAAAGAGGTTGAGGAAGTTTGAAAATGTGAAATTTATATTCCAGCTGAACTTGCAGCTTCAGCCCAGCTGTTGCTGGTATTTTAGCGCATGTTATCATAATCATACTTTCTTAGCCAAGTATGTTTTGCAACATACGAGGAATTTGATTTGCCATACAGTCATACCATTAAAAAGCAACGAAACACACAAAATACATTTTAACATGAGCATTCACCGCAGTGACTCCTCCACATTCCTCAATGTGATGGAAAGCGGAAAAAAAGTTCAATCGCTTCCCTTCTTAGTTCTCTCGCGATCGGGGTACTCGAGTCTTCTGATGACGGGGCGATCTTGGCTCCTGTAGCCGGCGGTCGGGCCCTTCGTGTCGGGGCGATCAAACTCCTGCATCGGGGGGGATGTCAGCTCCCCGGACAGGGCGATCGACCCCGGGTCGGGGCTGGTCGAACCTCCGTTTGAAGCTTCCCGACATTCAGATTCAGATTCAATTTTAATTGTCATTGTCAGTGTACAGTACAGAGACAACGAAATGCATTTAGCATCTCCCTTGAAGAGCAACATAGCAAACGATTTGAATAAAAAATAATAAGTGTCCGGAGGGGGCGGTGGTGATTGGCAGTCACCGAGGTACGTTGTTGGGTAGAGTGACAGCCGCCGGAAAGAAGCTGTTCCTCGACCTGCTGGTTCGGCAACGGAGAGACCTGTAGCGCCTCCCGGATGGTAGGAGGGTAAACAGTCCATCTACACGAGACTGCGAGCTCCTCGATGTTGACCTTTTCAAAGCCTCCTGTATGTCTCTGTTAACACTTCAGCTACTGCCAGAGTACAAAAGAAAAATGATCTTTCTAGTTTCCCCGTTGACCAAGCAGCTTCTTGCTTTTATTACAAACTCACGCCACCTTTGCAACCACAATTATTTTGGCCGTCTATGGTTATATTGATGCCCTGGAAGTAATTCATAGCAGGTCACCCTGTATTGTATTATAACTACATATGGCAACAAAAAGGATGTGTAACTCAGACCAGCACAAAATCTTTCTACTGCTGAGATGGGTATGTATGTACACAGATGATTTCTATACTTCAGCTTAGTTTAGTTTATTGTCACATGTACTGAGATACAGTGAAAAGCTTTTGTGTGCTAACCAGTCAGTGGAAAGACTGTACATGATTGCAATTGAGCCGTCCACAGTGTACAGATAAAGGAAATAATGAAGATAGACACAAAATGCTGGAGTAACTCAGTGGGACGGGCAGCATCTCTGGAGAGAAGGAATGGGTGATGTTTCAGGTTGAGACCCTTCTTCAGACATTTAGTGCAAGATCTGTTGGAGTGGAGGTTTAAAAGAGTGGAGCAATTTTAATGCGTGATTGTAGATCCACGCTGGGAGTCGCCTGGCTTGGCCGCCATCTTGGAATTTCTTTTGCTGTGATCAAAGCTTTTTTTTAAATTGGAGAACAGGATTATAACAATGAATAGAAGGACTAACCACAAACAATAAATGCTATAATTGACGGTCCGTTTTTATTTTGTCAACCAGGATCCTAACATTTAGTTATTTCTCTGGAACAACACCTGCTCTTTTGTATGACATTCAGCAGCCTGTCAAAACCCAATGAGATGGATCCAGAAACAAGTGACTGACTGACAGATCGATCACACATTCTTTTAACGGCGGAAGGTTGTAACAAATCCCGGAGCATGGTGACATTTTCAGCATCTGAGCAGAATGATGTTTAATATGAATTATTCACCAAGGCAGCTGCAAAAAATTATCAATGGATATTCTGTAGTGCAGGTAGTTCCCTGCAACCAACCCTGGGTTTAGAGATACAGCGTGGAAGCAGGCCCTTCGGCCCACAGAGTCCGTGCTGATCAATGATCCCCGCACACGAAAACTATCCCACACACACTTGGGACAATTTCCATTAATAGCGAGCGAATCAACCTACAAACCTGTACGTCTTTGCAATGGAGGAGGAAACTGAAGATCTCAGTGAAAACCCATGCGGTCACAGGGATAACGTAAAAACTCCGTACAGACAGCACCCGAGTCGGGATCGAACCCGGGTCTCCGGTGCTGTAAGACAGCAACTCTACCGCTCCGCCATCGTGCCAGTGTTTTTGAACACCACATCGTTCATTACTCATTCAATACCAGCTTTCACTATTAACGGAGTAAGTTAATGCCCCATTCAAAGCTTACGCCACTCTCCACAGCTGGGGCTTATTAACTACCTCATGCCAACCTCCCAACTAAATGTCTGGCAAATTTAGAAAGTAATTAAAAACATCGGCCTGGCTGCTCAAATCTGCACTGGCAAGAGAAATCAGGAAAGGTCGATTCAGGGATGTGCAGAATATGAAATGGCCCTCTGCTGTTTTTGGCCAACACCCTCAATAAACATTTTTAATGTAACTCAATATAAAGTACTTTCCTGATCTTCCAGTCATGTTTCCTTTTCCTAATAAGCATGGCATGGAAGGAAAGCTTTTTCTGTTGCCGTACTTAATTGAGACCACCAGACTAAGGCACAGTTTTGTCCCCTCTGTTATCAGGCTTCTGACCAGTACTTCCATAAGCTAGGTAGGGTACTGTCAGATTCACCTCTACCCCATTATGGACATTGTCTGAGTAACTTATGCTCTACAATGCCGAGTACTATATTCTGCACTCTGTATCTTTCCCTTTGCTCCACCTACCCGAGTTTGACTTGATTGTATTTACGTATAGTATTATCCGATCGGACAGGATAACGTGCAAAGCAAAGCTTTACACATATCTTGTTACATGCAACAATAGTAAATCGAAACCTAGTGCATCAGATCAGAGAATATCACCAGACCCTAAAGGCTAATCCATAAAGGACCCCACCCTAGATTGTGAGAATGTCCTTGTGATCTGGATTCAAATTGATGGAGGACAAAATAGTGGAAGAGTCAGCAGGTCCAGTATTACACTCACTGACACCTGTGAATGGCAGAGCTATTGACCATTATCACATCAGTCTTTGCGACACACAGCTGTGTGTAAAATTGGCTACCACATTTCAACATTAAAATAGCAAAAATATTTCAAGAGACAAGAGTCTTTTATCCCAAAACGGAAAAACAAAATTCTTACTTTCAGCAGTAGAACAGTTATGTAAGCACGTGTAGGAAGGAACTGCAGGTGCTGGCTTACACACAAGATAGACATAAAAAGCTGGAGTAAATCAGCGGGTCAGACATCATCTCTGGAGAAAAGGAATAAGTTACATTTCGGGTCGAGACCCTTCTTCAGACCGAGTTCCCTGACCCGACCCGAAACGTCACCTATTCCTTTTTTCCAGATATGTAAACATAGTACTCTGTAAAACCCATAATAAACAAGAGAAAAATCAGAAGTTTCAATTGGCCATAAATAGGATGCACAAAGTTCTAACAACTTTTTTCTTTCTTTCTTTCTGCACAAGATAAATACTGAATATTGATAGGTGCACATAAATGCTGGAGAAACTCAGCGGGTGCAGCAGCATCTATGGAGTGAAGGAAATAGGTAACGTTTCGGGCCAAAACCCTTCTTCATGGCCATAAGATAGAAATGTCTGCCAAGTAAGCCATGGTAAAATAAGAGGCCTTGGGAGGTGATTAGAAGCGGCGTGTGTGGGCCATTTGTTTTCTATATGGTTTACAATTTATTATTAAGTATTATTATTGTCCTTAAGAAGCAGACAGCATTTGAGCTCTTCTGATCGTTTCATTATTAATTAGTCCCTTTGCGACTTGAGGCCATTAGTGATATAATGGAGCTCCCTATAAGTACTGCAGGCTGTTGTGTAATCAGCCTCGTTTCTGCCATCTGCTCCTTGCATTGCCAGTAACTGACACTTTATTGTGTTCCCAACACAGATTACAACCTGTCCAACACCACTGGAGCTACATTCACACGCACCCTGAAAATACCCAGATCCAGGACAGTAGCGAGACCCAAGGCTCAGCAACAATTTAAGGCCACAAAACTTTGCCCACCCACCAATTTCCTGCAATGAATAGTAGCCTCTGAGTTCTGGGCTTTGAGCAGGCCTCTAAGTACAGCATTAACTCTGCACACAACACAAACATGTTTACAACATTTTTTAAAACAGCTCTCCTTATCATTCAGCTGCAAACCTTTTGTTTTCTTTTGCGTTTCCCATTATGCGAATGACATCATGTGCACAATATATTTAGTTTACATTTAAGACCAATGTGAAGGTACTAGAACTGCAAATCTTAACCAACTATCAGCCACTTACATCAATTGGCAGGTGCTCTCCAGTGTGCTGGGCAGCTTTATTCAATGCTCTGATGCATCCGTTACAAGGGAACAAATTATTCAAGACTTCATTGGACTGACATTTCACACACGACTACTGTGAATTCCCACACTACTGTGCTCAATAGGTGTGAATGGGCTTTCAGAATGATTGGACTGGTCAGATCATGATGCTCGGTCTTTAGTACATCTATCTTCACCATCAGGTTTTGCGATCCATCACACATACCTCCAGGTTCAGGAACAGTTTCTTCCCAGTGTTTAAGAGGGAACTGCAGATGCTGGAGAATCTCGGTGGCTCAGCACTTCAACTCCCCCTCCCACTCCGCCTCCGACCTCTCTGTCCTGGGTCTCCTCCATGGCCACAGCGAGCAGCACCGGAAATTGGAGGAACAGCACCTCATATTCCGTTTGGGGACTCTACACCCCCGGGGCATGAACATCGAATTCTCCCAATTCTGTTAGTCCTTGCTGTCTCCTCCCCTTCCTCAGCTCCCCTGCTGTCTCCTCCCACCCTCCAGCCTTCTGGCTACTCCTCCTTTTCCCTTTCTTGTCCCCACCCACCCCCACCCCCGATCAGTCTGAAGAAGGGTTTTCGGCCCGAAACGTTGCCTATTTCCTTCGCTCCATAGATGCTGCTGCACCCGCTGAGTTTCTCCAGCTTTTCTGTGTAACCCACAGTTTCTTCCCAGTTGTCATCAGGCAAATGAACCATCCTATCACCAACTAGAGGGTGGTACAGACCTGCCATCTACCTCATTGGGGACCTTTGAACTATCTTTAATCATACTTTACAGGACTTTCTTGCACTAACCTTTATCCTGCATCGGTACCATGTGGACAGCTTCATTGCAATCATATATAATCGTTTTGCTGACTGGATAGCTCGCATCAAAAACAGTTTTCACATGACAATAATAAATTAAACTAAACAGGATGCACAAACACAAGTACTTCTATCATCACCATTATTTTCGATCCAATACACACCCTTTTGAATTGAAAAATGGATGCCATTTCCAATAGATTTTCCCTGGTCAATTCGTCCCTTCCCATCCGAATCCCTGGTCAATTCGTCCCTTCCCACCCGAACCACCCCCTCTCCGGGCACTTTCCCTTGCAACCGCAAGAAATGCTCCACCTGTCGTTTTACCTCCCCCTTTGACTCCATTCAAGGACCCAAGCAGTCTTTCCAGGTGCGGCAGAGGTTCACCTGCACCTCCTCCAACCTCATCTATTGCATCCGCTGCTCTTGATGTCAGCTGCTCTACATCGGTGAGACCAAGCGTAGGCTTGGCGATCGCTTCGCCCAACACCTCCGCTCGGTTCGCAATAACCAACCTGATCTCCCGGTGGCTCAGCACTTCAACTCCCCCTCCCATTCTGAAGCCGACCTGTCTGTCCTGGGCCTCCTCCATGGCCAGAGTGAGGACCACCATAAATTGGAGGAGCAGCACCTCATATTTCGCTTGGGCGGTTTGCACCCCAGCAGTATGAACATTGACTTCTCTAATTTCAGGTAGTCCTTACTTTCTCCTCCCCTTCTCAGCTCTCCCTCAGCCCTCTGGCTCCACCTCTTCCTTTCTCCCACCCCCCCCCCCCACCCTCACATCAGTCTGAAGAAGGGTCTCGACCTGAAACGTTGCCCATTTCCTTCGCTCCATAGATGCTGCCTCACCCGCTGACTTTCTCCAGCATTTTTGTCGACCTGCCATTTCCAACAAATCACCACATAATAAATACCATCTCATTAAATACCGAATCATCTGTGATTGGATCATCAATACCGGTCTTAACCAAGTGGCATAGAGGGTATGTGTGTTCAAAAGCACTATACAAATTGTTAATGGCAGCAACTATTAAATGCCAGCTATCTTTCATGCCTGAAGCAATGATTCCAGGCCTGCATGTAAACATTTCCACTGAAGCATGGGATCAGAAAATTGTTGCAACCAGGAGAAAGCCATTCAGACAATCAACTCGATGCCAGCTCATTGTAGAATAATCCAGGCAGTCCGATTCTCCCACTCTTTCCCCAAAGCCCTGCACATGTATGTTATTTAATTCCCTCTTTGAAACACAGATTAATTATTTTTCCAACACTACTCCTACAGGCAGTGAATTCCAACTATTCTCTGCTGAGATAACTTTTCCTCACACTTCCCTTGCATCTTTCACTCCAAATTTTAATTCTTCACCCCTTAGTTCTTGAATAGTCACTGGTGAAACAGCATGGCTCTATCAAGCTTCTCTAACCAACCCATCAAACCTCCTCTCAAACTGCTTTGCTCCATTTTATGCATGCCCGGCCTAAGCTCGAGGTTGCAATCTTCTGTGGTCTCAACGTTATACCAGAATACGAAGGGAAACACAGTCCCAACGCAACTCCTGGCAGCTGGTACAACTGTAACAAGGGTAGAGGTTTCACCTAAATTGCCTGCCCAAGTGCTAAGTGGCATGCCCAACAGCTAAAGCTTTGATATATTGATTTGACCACAGATTCAACTCACACTATATACACACACTCATATAAGTATCTCTGCTAAAATGTGATAGTTACATTCCCTAGCAACCTTATGTTATAGAAAATTGCATTTTAAAACAATTGCGTTAATAGGAGAAAGGGGTTTAGGGACTACAGAGTTTTGGACTTTAGTTTAGTGTAGAGATACTGCGCAGAACCAGGCCCTTCGGTCCACCGAGTCTGCACTGACCAGCAAGCCCCATACACGAGCACTATCCTACACACTAGGGACAATTCAACACTTTTATCAAAGCCAATTAACCTGCAAATCTGTGCGTCTTTGGAATGTGGGAGGAAACTGGAGCTGCCGGAGAAAACCCTTACGGTCATGGGGAGAATGTAGGAACTCCTGCACCCATAGTCAGGAATGAACCCGGGTTTCTGGTGCAGTAAGGCAGCCTCTACTGGTGTGTCACTGTGCCAGGTTAATGATGGGCAGGGTGGCTGAAGTCAAGTGAATGGTGGCAGGCATTTGGATCAGGATGAGCGGTGATTTGTGGGGGGGGGGGGGGGGGGGGGGGGGGGGGGAGGTTCGAGGGTAATCAATGGCAGAGTGACCTGGTGATCAGTAATATGATCCGGTAATTATTGAAGAAGGTATTTGCTGATCAATGGAGGGTGCGGGAATGAGCTAGTGATACCTTGGGTGATGGGGTGGGAAGAAGGTTGGGGTTAGGAGGGGGGTTGTGTGAGGCAGGTTCCCAGCATTAGGTTGGGACCTGCTTAAACTGCAGAGCAAACAATGCAATGAAAGCCTGCAGCACTGTTTCAGGTGTGTGATCTCGTCATACCAGTCCCCGGAATGACATCATTCTTGAAAAGCTGCTCATCCGCACATTGGGACTTGCAACCAGACGTGCCGAGCCAGTTTTCCAGAGTGTCGCAAACAAAGTCAGAAAGCCTCATCTTCATTAAAGCACCAAGTGCTGGAGAAACACAGCAGGCCAGGCAGCATCCGGGCTTGGAATGAACAGGTGACATTTTGTAGTGGGACTTCTTCAGACTCCTAATCCACTGAGCTCCTCCAGCACTGAGTTTTGTTCAAGATTCCAGCAACTGCAGTTTCTTTTGTCTCCAATCTCACCTTCATGTTGCAAAATATCAACTACTAATAAATTAGCACATTTTGGAGGATATCATCTGGGTGTCACAAAGAATCATTGATTTGCCTCCCGAGGCTTTTCTCAAAATCCAGGGAGATAACCTAGTGGGAATGTAAGACACAGGAGCAGAATTAGGCCGTTCACCTATCAGTTGTGCTCTGCAATCCAATCAGGGCTGATCTATTTTTCCCTCTCGATCCCTTGGGCATGGGGGAAGAAAGGACAATGGGGACCTGGCATGGGGGAACCGGCGGTGGTGGTGGGGGGAGAACAAAAGGAGGTGCCGGTGTGCTTTGCAACTTTGTCAGCACCGTAGGTGACTGCTATTTGTATACATTGGGTATGCAGCACAAAATCTCACTGTGCCTAGTATTCCATTCCATTCTCATGCCTTCTCCCCATAACCATTGACCGAATCGTTCCTAATCAAAAAACTATCGATCCCCGCTTGAAAAATACCCAATAACGGCCTCCACTGCTGTCTGTGCCAACGAATTACGTAAGTTCAACGGTGAATTTGCGGAATGCCCCAATATCAAAAATGCTGCATTTAAATTAAAATGTTAATCAGGACCCTCCCTGGCCTCTTATATAAAAGATATCCTGTGGCAGCATTATAAAGAGAAGTGTGTGAGCTCTCCCTGGAGCACCAACAAATATGTATTCCTCAACCAACACCACAATGTGATTATCTGATCATGAACAAAAGTTCCTTTAACGGTGGCTTGCCTGTGTTGGTGGTTGCATTGGCCACAAACAACAGTGACTATACCTCTAAAATACACCATGGTCTCCAAAGATATTGAGTTATTGAGTTCAGTTATTGAGTTTAATTTATTGTCACAGGTATCGAGGTACAGTGAAAAGCTTTTGTTGTATGCTCCCCAGTCAACGAAAAGACAATACATGATTACAATCGGGCCACTCACAGCGTACAGATGCATGATAAAGGGAATAACATGCTGTATGCTTAGCGCAAGATAAAGCCAGTAAAGTCTGATCATAGATAGTCTGAGGGTCTCCATTGAGGTAGATAGAAGTCCTCACCTGCTCTCTAGTTATTGGTAGGATAGTTCAGTTGCCTGATAAACTACTCTCGTGGTTTGGCTTTGCAAAAGGCACTAAAGAGTGAAGATTTTCAGTTTCCAGTTGAGTATTTATTGGATGCAAAACTTTCCGATAATAAACGCAATGAAGCATTAACCTGGCTCATGACCAAGTATCTGCCTTGACATCACAGACAAATTATATGTCAAACCAGATAATCAGGGCTCGTGATAACCATGCTGAACATCAGGTCAGTCGAATGGATGGCTGGAGAACTTGGCATGAGTTATTCAGTACATCTTATCATGACTTATGGTGGACAAAGATTCTTCCTTAATTTACTGGTTTAAAAAATACATAGTTTCATCAGCCACAAGGCAACTCTTTGTTCATGCTGACGGTGGACCTCACGTATTTTCACCAATACTTCGTTATAGCTTCACCGGGAAGGCTATAAGCGTAAAGCCTGATGGCTGGTACAATAAATTGTCCATTAAGTTCCGGGCCAAGTGTTCAATTCTAAATTTTCTGCAACTAACCTTGGGGACTCTGAACAAAATTCTAAATGAGTGAACAGCATCACACAAAATCACACTAAGCCTTCTCCTAATGGCAGCTTTGCCAGCCACAAGGCTCAGCACTCAAACTGAGGTGAAAGCAAGCAGGTACAGACCAGTAAGATGTACCAGTAAGAAAGTATTTGATGTTACCCTCATGGGCGGCACAGTGGTAGAGTTGCTGCCTTACAGCGCTGGAGACCCGGGTTCTATCCTGGCTATGGGTGCTGCCTCGACAGAGATTGTACCTTCTCCCCATGACCATGTGGGCTTTATCTGGCTACTCCGGTTTCCTCCCACATTCTAAAGGTGTGCAGGTTTGTAGGCTAATTAGCATTGGTAAAATTGTAAATTGTTCCTATTGTGCAGGATAGTGCTTGTGTACGGGGATCGCTGGTCGGCACAGACTCATTGGGCCGAAGGGCCTGTTTCCACACTGTGTCTAAACTAAACCTTTGTATTATGATCATACTGGCAAGAAATGAGTTACATTCACTCCTGCGCTTCAGTAACTGCGTTGTTATTTTGGTATCCTTCTGGATCACTGACCGACAGTGGGTATTAATCCTCCCAACAGCAGCCGTATGTGCCAAGCTCAGTTGGTAGCATTGAGGTGTAGTAATGCAGTGGTTAATTAAAAAAGCTCACAGCCAGGGGAAATTGAGGATGGGCAACATAGCCTCTGAGCAGACAAGTTAAAATCTCTCTCCTCTGATCACCAAGACTGATAATATGGTCATTATCTTATCGTGAGAGCTTCTGTGCACAGTTAAGGATACTGCAGTTGAAAAGTGACTTCATGAAGACAACTAATATTTTGACAAAATAAAGTTTGCACAATTGTATTCAGTAAGTGCAATCTGCAGAGACTAAGCGTGGCAATGGTGCACGAAGGAACTGCAGATGCTGGTTTACACTGAAGATAGAGTAACTCAGCAGGTCAGGTCGCTTCTCTGGAGAAAAAGAATAGGTGGCATTTCGGGTTGAGACCCTTCTTTAGATGTTTTGAGTTGCATTTGGGTTTCTGCAAGAAGAAATTAATCAATCTCTCATTTAGTAATTGCTAATAGGTGGAGCAGCAAAAGGTGAACCTACTTTGCTTCAAGCCGTAGACTGAATGAGGCCAAAGTCGGGTCATGGATTTAAATATGACATGAATATGGAGGGCAAGGCGGGCACATTTATTGTAAAATCTATGCACATGCATGCATATATCCTAAACATTTATCCGATTATTGTGAGCCCACGTCTCTGCTGGCCATGGCACTTCTCATGTTCTGTCCCTGGGGCCAAAGAATGGTCGGAGCCTCTTTAACATTCCTGCTGGATGTGAATGACCTGGTGACTTATTGCCACAGTGTACCTATGCATCAAAGCTTGATGCAGCTGACAATTGATTTATGGCACCAATTACTCAAGCTATGCCATTTTAGAAGCAATAATGAGTCCACTCCCACTGGCAATGCGCTGCCTGTGTGTGAATGTGTGTGAATGTGTGTGAGTGACTGGTGGTGGTCGGAGGGGCCGTAGGCGCAGATTAGCAGCCACACTTCCGTCAGTCTGCCCCAGGGCAGCTGTGGCTACAGAAGTAGCTCACCACCACCGAGTGTGACTGAGGAGTGAATGAATAATGCGATGTAAAGCACCTTGAGTATCTAGAAAGGCGCTATATAAATCCCATCCATTATTATTATTATTAATGCTCCCTTGGCAAGAAAAGGGAAAAACAATTATTTAAAATTTAATCTGCATATCTCCTGGCAGTTCGGATAGGCAGTACATTTGGCAGAAGGTTGGCCTGAAGTACAAAGGCAAATTATCCAACCTGGATGCTAAATGATTAGTAAACATGGACAGAAGCTTTGATGTACAATGGAGCAAAACCACAACATGCATATTTTGTAAAAATGAAAGATTAAACATAAATGATTGAATAGGTGGATGTATTGAATAGGGCCCCATTGTGGTGTGTATGACTAAATGTTTGCGGTCCTTCTTGACATGTGTAAAACCTAGAAAGATGTCTAGAAACAAGGAACTGTGGATGCAGCTTTACAAAAAAAGGCACAACGTGCTGGAGTATATCAGCAGGTCAGGCAGCATCTCAGGAGAAAATGGATAGGTGACGTTCATCTTCAGACCCAAAACATTGTCTTTCCATATTCTCCAGAGATGAGGCCTGACCGCTGAGTTACTCCAGCACTTTGTGTCTTTTCTGGATAGAAGACCCTTGGCCCAATAAAAACAAGAGGCTTTAATCATGGTCCACAACAAATTGCAGGGAAGAAGAATCAGAATAGAATCAAAAGTACATGTTCACTCGGCAGGAAATGGAAACAATTATTTTTTTGGAATCTTGAACAGCGGTGGGAAACCATTGTACTTGATTCTTGCAGGATACTGGAGCAGGCCAGGTGAGCCTACCTATGGACGATTAATAATATCTCTGCCATATTGCCACTTGTTGTATAGGTGCCACACAAAATTTGGGAAATGGAATTACATAATCAATAACTTTCTGCAGATAGACATTCTCCTCATTAATTTAACAATGCTAACACTGCCATTTGTTGGTGATTCCCCAATGAATTAAAATAACCGTTCACAAATTGCCAGATTACCTTACCCCTTACAACAGACAATAGGCGCAGGAGTAGGCCATTCAGCCCTTCGAGCCAGCACCGCCATTCAATGTGATTATGGCTGATCATCCCCAATCAGTACCCCGTTCCTGTCTTCTCCCCATATCCCCTGACTCTGCTATTTTTAAGAGCCCTATCCAGCTCTCACTTGAAACCATCCAGAGAACCTGCCTCCTCTGAGGCAGAGAATTCCAGACTCACCACTCTCTGATAAAGATAAAGTGTTTCCTCGTCTCCGTTCTAAATGGCTTACTCCCTATTCTTAAACTGTGGCCCCTGGTTCTGGATAAATAATTGAATAGGTGGACGTATTGAATAGGGCCCCATTATAGTGTGTATGTCTAAATGTTTGCCGGTTCCTCTGGACATGTGTAAAACCTAGAATTAAGTCTAGAAACAAGGAACTGTGGATGCAGTTTTACAAAAAAAGGCACAAAGTGCTGGAGTATATCAGCAGGTCAGTCAGCATCTCAGGAGAAAATGGACCCTAATACATTAATGAGCCTTGGGCTAATGATAAGGACAAAGCATTTCTGCTTGAAGCCACAGAGAAGACACTTAAAAAGTGTTGAAAGTTGAAGGTTGTTATACAGTACTTGCAAAATCCAGATACGCTCATTAGTGAACAGGTTGAAAGAGCTGCTGAGAAACAACTGATAATCTTGAAAGAATTTGAAATGGCAAATAGTGAATGATTATTGTCATTAATCAATTAATCAGCAAGAACTCAAATGGCTGCGGAAACATAAAAGCAACGTAGAACACAGTGAGCGTGTGAACGGAAGAATAAAGGGAGTGGTCAAAATGTATACAAGGTACCAAAACCGGGGACAATGTAAATAATCCGGTGGACGCTAGAATGGTTCAAAAGTGGCAGAGGGAATTCAAGATTAGCAAGATTGTAAATACATATCTTGTTGTAATAAAGTACATTTACAAATCTGCTTCAGGAAGAGAAACAAAAGGGATTTTAGACTTGCAAGATAACAAAAGCTGCACCACAAAGAAATGACTGTAACAAAAAGTCTGCATACAATGACAACGTTGTAATCAGTCAAAATGGAAATGATTGGGGAATTCTGCTACTAATCAAACTTAGTGCCACACAGCTATGAATGATGGCCGGTGTGTTTAGACACAAAATGAACGTGTAATCATCTTCCACATTGCAATTTTTTTGGAGCTATTGTCCTGCTTTAATTGGAGGAATATGTTGCAGTTTTTGGATTCTTTGCCTTTAAACAGAGGGTATTTTCTGAGTAAATTGTCTTTGTTTGCTTCGCTATAACAGATTGATAAGTTGTTAGACCACTGCATTTCCAAAGGACAAATGCAGTCTCAATAACTTTAAACAAAACTATTGGCAAGAAGCATAACATAACATACTTGCATTGCAACGGTGAATCGATGCAAAATCTAGTAATATGACAGATGGAATACTGTGTGCAGAGTGAGACAATGGATAGAACACGACTAAGATTCAATAGCATGTTGTCTGGTGTCAGGACATGCAAAAGAGGGATAAATTATATTTTGTTGGAACAGATGAGTTAAAAAAAAATGTGGTTCAAAGGCGTTGAAAAATTAACCGAGTGGCCCAGCAGGTAGAACTACTAACGCATTGCTCCAGGTACCCAGGATCAATCCTGACTCTGTGTGTGTCTGTGTGTCTGTTCTTAGAGTGCTCAGGTGTCCTCCCACTCCAGAGAAGCACAGGTCCGTAGATCAAGTCAAGAGTGTTTTATTGTCATATGTCCCAGATAGAACAATGACATTCTTACTTGTTGCAGCACAACAGAATATGTAAACCTAGTACATAAACGAGAGAAAAAAGGGCTCACACACACACCAAACAATTATAGTGTAACGATTATAGTGTTCAGTATATTATTTGTTGTCGTGTTTAATAGCCTGATGGCTGAAGGGAAGAAGTTGTTCCCGAGCCTGGACGTTAGTTTTCAGGCTCCTGTACTTTCTTTCTGATGAAATGAGTGTGTGGCCAGGATGGTGTGGGTTTCTGATGATGTAAGCGACTCCGATAAATCCCTTTGATGGTAAACTGTAGATTGTCCGTAGTGTGCAGGACAATGCAAATGTATGCGAGGAGGGTAAATCGCTGCTCAGCGCAGGCTCGGTGGACTGGAGGTTTGCACGCCGTATCTCTAAAGTAAAAGTAAACTAAAGTGTGTACGTAAGCTTAACTGCCTACTGCAAATCACCCCTTAATGTTGGTAAGACGTGAAAGAATCAAAAGGGATACAGAATAAAATCCACATAGAATTTATGTCAAATAATGTAAATAAATACATACAAACTTATTTTTTTGAACTTGTGTTATTTGATGCATGTGCAAATGATCCAACTTGAATTATGACAATTAAATGATGACAATTTTGCAGGAACACCAACCCTGCACCCCACCTTCATAACACAGAGGGTCACTTGTCGTGCTCAGCTGAAAGATTTATACCAGGACATACAAAAGTTGCTGTTTCTAGCTACAGACATCATGGTCAATCATCAGTCTGAAGATGGGTCTCGACCCGAAACGTCACCTATTCCTTCTCGCCATAGGTGCTGCCTCACCCGCTGAGTTTCTCCAGAACTTTTGTCTACCTTCATGGTCAATTGCCATCCATTTGCACTGAAATCGCTCCCATTTGTTTCTCTCAGGAAGCACCTTGGAATGCCCTTCTATGTTCAAGAAACTGTTTTAAAGCAAGTTATTAATGTTAAACACACGATTGTATCAGTTCAACAAATAACCTCAGATGTTAACTAATGCCCCCGAGATATTTATATTTCTGAAGCAATGAGCCATTTTAAAACAATTAAACTAAATCTTTCTCTTACACTCATGAGCATGGGACCACAATTGTAGAACCCGCAAGTTACTACACAAAGGGTAAATGGTGGCAGAATGCTGGTGGCTCCAGATTGGGTTTATTTCATAACATTTTTAACAGACAGCTAAATAAACAGAGATAAGATAAAATGATAGATCAGCAAAAAATTCCACTGGCCATTTCTGCTCAACAGGGACCATGGGAATATCACCTGTGGAATGCAACCAGCTTTGATTGCATTGTTAGATTGATATTCTGGAGCTTTGGAGAACTATTTCTAAGAGCCTCAGAGCAACAGAATAAGAATGATCATCTACAGAGGATAAGAATGCATCGCTGATCTACTCATTATTGGACCTTTTTTAAAAATTGAACTGATTCATTATTATTGTCATTGTCAGTGTACAGTACAGAGACCGAAATGCATTTTTAGCATCTCCCTTGAAAGGGAGACACAGGGCGTCGCGGTGTGGCCCCCGCGCGCCTGCCGCCGTAATTACATTCCATTACAGGCAAAGGTGGGTGAAGTGTCTTGCCCAAGGACACAACGACAGTATGCACTCCAAGCGGGATTTGAACCGGCTACCTTCCGGTTGCCAGCCGAACTCTTAGCCCATTGTGCTATCTGTCGCCCACACATTGCAACACATGTGAGTTGCAACACATGTGAGGTCTGCCGTTTGATTTTACTGGGTTGTATGCAAAACAAAGCATTTTACTCTACCTATTGTTGGTACAAGTGGCAATAAAGTATCATTAGTTAGGGCCACCTCTCCCTCATTAACTGGAGAAGTGGTGGCATGCATGTCCAATGCTTGAACAGGGAGAGAGTTTCCCAATGCCAAGTTCGATACAGAGCATGGAAAAAGGCCCTTCGGCCCGCCAAGTACACACCAACTATCGATCACCCATTCTCACTGGTTCTATGTTATTCCACTTTCTCATCCACTCCCCACACACCAGGGGCAATATTCAGAGGGCAAATAGCCTAAAAACCCGCCCGTGTGTGTGGTGTGGAAGGAAACAGGAGCACCTGAAGGCAAGCACATGGTCATGAGAGAATGTGCAAATTCCAAAAGAGAGCACCCAAGGTCACATGATAGGAGTAAAATGAGGCCATTCAGCCCATCAGGTCCAATCCACCATTCAATCATGGCTGATCTATCTCTCCTTCCTAACCCCATTCTCCTGCCATTTCCCCATAACCTCTGACACCTGTCCTAATCAGGAATCTATCTATCTCTGCCTTAAAAACATCCACTGATTTGGCCTCCACAGCCTTCTGTGGCAAAGAATTCCACAGATTCACGACCGTCTGACTAAAGACATTTCTCCTCATCTCCTTCCTAAAAGAACGTCCTTTAAGTCTGAGGCTATGACCTCTAGTCCTAGACTCTCCACTAGTGGAAACATCCTCTCCACATCCACTCTATCCAAGCCTTTCACTATTCTGTCTGTCAATGAGGTCCCCCCTCATTCTTCTAAATTATAGCGAGTACAGGCCCAGTGCCAGTAAACACTCATCATAGGTTAACCTATGGGATCATGGGGATCATTCTTGTAAACCTCCTCTGGACCGTCGCCAGAGCCAGTACATCCTTCTTCAGATATGCCCAAAATTGCTCACAACATTCTAAATACAGCCTTACTAGCACCATATAGAGCCTCAGCCTAACATCCCTGTTTTTGTATACGTGCTCTTGAAATAAATGGTAGCATTGTTTGCTTTCTTTACTACAGATTCGACTTGCAGATTAACTTTATTGGACATCCTGCAGCAGCACTCCCAAGATCAAGATCGCAGTGAGGCAGCAGCTCTACCACTGTGACATCCTAGATGTGAATTACTACTGTTTGAATAATCAGTAATATTACTGCATCAACAAGTATCTCAATTTCAGCAACATAGAAACTAACAATTCAAGGAAGCTACATTTGCAACACATGGTCAAAATATCTCCCTTTCGCACAGTTAAGTTTGGTTCAGAGATACACTGTGGTAACAGACCCTTCCGCCCACCGAGTTTGTGTCGACCAGTTATCCCCATACACTAACACTATCCTATGCACTAGATACAATTTACAATCTTTACCAAAGCCAATTCATCTACAAACCCATACGTCTTTGGAGTGTGGGGAAGGAACTGGAGCACACAGAGAAAAGCCTCGCTGTCACAGGGTGAACGTACAAACTATGTACAAACAGCACCTGTAGTCAGGATCAAACACAGGTCTCTGGCGCTGTAAGGCAGCAACTCTACTGCTGCGCCACTGTGCTGCCCTTTGATTTCCAACTCATTAAACACCTATCAAAGTGGAGACATTGCCATTCAGAAGTGAATCAGAGCAGCCAAGTATAAACTAATGGCAAACTGAAAAGTTCAATTAATTTAATTTTACTGGACTAGAATTTCAGAATGAGTTTTGTTTCATAGTTCTTGCCAAGGATTTACAGCCTTGTTTGCAGTTCTGATTAATCATATCATAGGGCATGATCGTAGAGTAATGGATTGATCTGTAATCACCAAGTTTTTCCGGCATGGATGAGAGGTCTGCTGTCCCATTGTACAGACAAGGAGGCAAAGGCTGGTTAAACCTGGATAGCAGTTAAACGATTATGAATATTTAATCAGACTTACATCAAGTCTGAAGAAGGGTCCCGACCTGAAATATCACCCATCCCTTTTTCTCCAGAAATGCTGCCTGACCCGCTCAGTTACTCCAGCACTTTGTGTCCATATGTGCTATTTAATAAACCAGCATCTGCAGTTCCATTCTTCATCTAACCATTACATCAGACTTGCATCAAGTCTGAGGAAGAGTTAAAAACCCAAAACGTTGCCTATCCATGATCCGTGGGGACGCTGTCTGACCTGCTGAGTTATTGCAGCCTTTTGGATCTTTCTTCGATATAAAGCAGCATCTGCAGTTCCTTCATTACATCAAGGTTTGGTCAGAAGGAACCTTGCTTTAGACCAACACATTCTGAGCATCGAGTAACATGACATTAAAGGAGAAACACAAGAGCTGATTTTTTTTCCCGCCCAAAAAAGACACATATCTCCAGAGAACATATTTCGATGACGTTTCAGGACAAAAAAGGAGAAGGATTTGATACAATAGAAAGGTATAGCACTATAGGACCCGCATATTAGTCCAATATTCACAGATGCCAAGCTTGATCACCTTGCAGGAGACTAGTTTATTTTAGTTCAAATATAAATGCATTGAGTAATACTTATGAACAAGTCCGCATTTAAAAACATTTAAGTCAGAATCATGAGGAATCATTTAATTACGCTTCAGGACAAATCATTACAAAAGGACATCACGAGAATCCATTTAATCTTCTTTGAATAGCGTTACTTAATCTCTTACAATCATCTGAGGAGGTAAAGATAGACCATGGTATAATGCAAAATCTATCTGTACAGTAGTACTGTGTTAAAACATACTCCAAGCTTATTTCCTTCTGGGCAAGATGTACACATTGGCTCAACTATATTTATTTCTCACCGTTCAGCTGTAGAGCTAATTTTAAATCCAATGTTGGGTTTCTCTGTAATCTACACTTCACATTCTTGCAAAGATCAGCAGCAGTGGGTCTAAATTTTATTAATGCCTGTATTTCACAGCTCTCTGAATGTTGTATTTAAAGCAGTTAGTGTGCAAGCGAAGCATTAGCATTATAGCTGGCACTAAATAAACCTGAGCAATGACGTCTTTGTAAATATTGAGACAAATTGATTTTAAACAGCTGATTTGGAAGCATTATTATTTTTCTTCAGGCAATCTTGGTTTGACTTCAAAGAGCTACTGTGGAAAAGCACTGCACTGGGCAGGAAAAGCCAGACAGGAGCTTTGTAAGAGCATGACTATATGCCACAGCTGAAACAAAACACAAAGCTAACAAAGCAGAAGCTTACTGAGGAGTTTCACAAAAAAGCTGGAGTAACTCAACAGGTCTCTGGAGAAAAGGAATAGGTGACATTTTGGAGTCTCTTATACATCAGCGAGACCAAACGTAGACTGGGCGATCATTTTGCTGAGCAACTTCGCTCAGTCCACCTGCTCTCCCAGTTGCCAAAAAATTTAATTCCCCTTCCCATTCACACACTGACCTATCTGTCCTGGGCCTCCTCCTTTGTCAGAGTAAGGCCAAATGCAAATTGGAGGAACAGCATCTCATATTTTGTTTGGGCAGCTCACAACCCAGTAGTATGAAAATTGATTTATCTCCTTTCATAATCCTTGCCACCCCCCCCCCCCCCCCCCCCCCCCGCCCACCCCAACCTCAATCCATCCCTCCCCCACCCAAGTTATACCAGCTTCAAAGTCGGCTTGTTGAGTCGACACTCATTTTCACCGCGGCCTCAGCTAACAATGGCCTGTTTCCTTTATCATCATTTTTTGCACATCTTTCATTTATTTGCTCTATATCTCTCTCTACACCACCGTCTATATCTCTCCTGTTCCTTTTCCCTACTCTCAGTCTGAAGAATGGTCTCGACCCAATGACAGTGACAGCTTTTGTACAAGTCATGGATGCATTTGAAGATGTGCTGGTGGAGTTTAAAAGAGGCGGTGACTGCAACACCTTGCAATGGACAATCTATCCCAGCTGTATTTCAAAGCCACAGCATGAACAGAAATGAAGTTGCTCTTGCTTCTCATCCCTACATCCCCAAGTTCCTGTGGACAGATAAAGCTCATGGCTTGGCCATCACATAAAAGAGAAAAAAAAAACTTGCTTATGTCCAGCACCAGCAAGATCTCAATGAGTCCCACTGGGTAACACAGCCATGGGTACTTAATTAAATATAATTATATAACCACTGTTGTTGATGAAGGAGGCAGAGGGAGCCAATTTACCCACTAACTGAGAGTAACAAGGTAAATATTGCTTGTATTGATGGCGGGATAAATATTAGCAACTACAGTAGCAATTTGCAATTGGCATTCAAATTGCCTATAAAAACAGTCAGTTTTGAAGAAGGTCCCTGACCCAACTGTCACCGATCCATGTTCTTCAGAGATGCTGCCTAACCTGGCAAGTTACTCTATAACTTTTTGTCTTTCCTTGGTAAACCAGTACCTGTAGTTCATTGTTTCTGCAGTCAGTTTTGTATAATTGAAAAAGACTTTAGAGTTGCTCTACTGAAAAGAACCTTCCTTGATGATATATTACTGAATCCTATCACTCAGGGGCAGGAAACAAGTCAGCGTAATCAAATGGATTCGTGATGACATTAAAATTCCCTTCTATTCGCGCTCTCCATCGACAGACCATTTCATTCATTGTCTTAATGTACACCTGCCCTTCCTCAGTGTGTCTTACACAATCTAATCGTGCTGAAGACAGGCACACAACCATGCTTTTGAAATGATATACATTCTCCTAAGAACATATAAATAGCAATCGCTTGCAATGTGTGTGCTCTTTATGTGTGTCGATAATAATATGGGCCGTGTAGCTTATATGCATTGCAAGAGGCATCGCACTCATTGGAGCAGATCTGCAGCTAATGTATATTTGCAAGAGGAGCCGCATGTTTCGGCAACTGATGATCTCAAGGTTATAAAACTAAAAACAGAAACCACTGGAGATGTCGGGCAGCATCCTTAGAGAGGGTTGCAGAATCAACAATAAACCTTCATCAGGAATGAGCAGTTAGAAATCCACCACATTTGGAGTTGCAGAGACAGGGAGCGGGCGGAGAGATCAAAGGGGGCATGTGTGATAGGATGGAGACCAAGGGCGACCCAATGACATGTGGTGCTGAAGGTGCCTGAGAGACAGTGATGATAATCACTGCTGATCAATCTGGAGCAGTTGTAAACACCAGAAGGGAGGAGAAGGGACAGAACTGTGAAATTTTAAAAAAACTGTTGTTTCTAGAAATCGGCAATAAAAGAGAATAATTCAACAGGTAAGGCAACATCTGTTGAGAGGGAATTTATTATTTAATGTAGCAGGTCACCAAAACTAGCCAGTTCTTCTACAAATTGAAATTCATCAACCTGAAGTTGTTGAATTCTGTGGAGAACCCGAGGGCTTGTGCCTCGTTGGAAGAGGAGAAGCTGTTCTTCAAGCTAAGTCTGGGCTACATAGGAATAGATGCAGAGGATGTTGTAGATGTGGAAAGAAGAGTTCAAGTAACAGGTTACTGGACACTGAGGAGTACAGAGGAGTACAGAGTACAGGAGTACCCTTGTGGAGTACAGAGGGCTGTTCCACAAAGTTATCATCCTGGCCGTATTTAGTTATACCAAAGAGGAGACCACACTGCGAGTCCCAAAGGCAGTGCACTAAGTTGGATGAAGTGCAATTGAATCAAATCCTCTCTTGGAAAGTATACATTGCCTTAATGGTGGGAAAATGAAATGGGAAAAAAGGTGTTGTGATGGGGAAAGAAAGCCTGGAGTGATTCAGCAGGTCAGGCAGCATCTAATTTAGTTCCGTTTAGAGATAGAGCATGGAATCAGGCCCTTTGGCCCACCGAAACAGTGCTGGCCAATGATCAGCCATACACTAGTTCTATCCTGCCCACTAGCAGTAAATTATAGAAGCCAATCAACCTACAAACCCGCACGTCTTTGGAATGTGGGAGGAAACCGGAGCACCCACCAAAAAACCCACGCGGTCATAGGGAGAACATGCAAGCTTTGCACAGACAGCACCCGTGGTCAGGATCGAACCTTGGTCCTGTGATGCAGTAACTCTACTGCTGTGCAATTTGTGGAGAACATAGATAGGTGGTATTTTGGGTCCGCTAGCCACTGTCCCTTCTGCAGATCGATTGTGGGCAGGGACAGTGGCTAGCGGACAAAGAAAACTGGAAGAAAGGAGGGTCAGGAAAGAGCCTGACAAGTAACAGGTGATTACAGACGAGGGGGGATTTTGATAGGCAAATAGACAAAGGCAGGAGATGAAAAGACAGAATGTGTGAGACTTGGGGCTTGAAGAATTGCAAATTGTATGGAGGGCGAGCGTTGGAGATGAAAAAGTGAAACACAGAATCAATTATTCAGTCAAGGTCATGAATAAATAATTAATGGTGAACAACCAGAATGGTAAAAAGTTAGATATTCACATTTTTAAAAAAATTAATAGAAAGACCTTTCTTGATAATGGAAAACTAGACATTCCAGCACAAATTACATCCTCCAAAGATAAACGGCAGAAACATCGAGAGCATTTTCTTCATGGTCACATACTTGAGAATGCCTGAAAAAAGGCATTAGCATGAGGGAAACACTGATCAGGTATGGTGAGCTACCTTCTAGAGTCTCCAAAAGGCAGCTCATCATGTTGAACAAGTTTATCGGAATTTCTTTGGTGGGTGGAACCCAACTGGTCGCTTTCAGAAGCCTTGGGGTCAATTTTAACATGCTGCCTGGCCACTGCATGTCACTCTATTAGAGAAACAAGGCCAGTTCAATCCCTATCAATAGTTACATGAGCAGGTGAGTGAGAAGTGGTTGTGGTACAGTTAAACATAATTCTGATAAGAGGACTTTAGTCCAAAATATTCTTAATCCGCTTGGGAAGCCTACAACCCAATGGCATAAACATTGAGCCATAGAACACAGAATCAGGCCCTTCAGCCCAACTTGCCCACACCGGCCAACATGCCCAATCTACACTAGTCCCATCTGCATGCTTTTGGCCCATCTGTGTCTATACTATTACTAAAACTCTAATTATGACCACTGTGTTGTTTTTAAATTTGCGCAAAAACGATCCCCCATAACGCAACGAATTTTCGACACCTTATTAACCATTCTCCTCTGCTGCAAGTCAAATGAGTTTTGTTCCAATCGGTGAAATAGTACAAAAGTTATTAAGGTTTAAAAATCGTAAAAACCGCCCCTTCCAGAACCCGCTATCAATAACAGCGGAGAGGGGAATAAAAAGCTGAAAGGGTGGAGCGTGTTGAGCAGCTTGCGGGCAGTGAGCAGCTAGCGAAGAGTGAGCAGCGTGCGGGCTACTTCTGCGGCGAACAGCCAGTAGCTGCTGAGTTGAACCGGAAGCCTCTGAGTTAAGCCGGAGTAGGACCAGGATCTGCTGTGTGAGGCCGAAAGCTGAAGGTGTGAGGTGAGCAGAGTGCGAGTTGCGTCTGCTACAAACACCCCCCTCCCCACACACACCCTTCCCCCACCACCCCCCTTCCCCACACTCCCCCCTCCCCCCCCCCCCCCCCCCCCCCCCCCCCCCCACACACACCCCACTCCCCCACCCATTCCCCTACCCCACCCCCAAGCCACCCTCCCCTCCCCCAAATATTGCTTTGGGGGAATGGGTTGAGTTGGGGTAACAGGTGAGTGGTGGAATATTGCATTGGGGAATGGAGTGCATGGGGGGGACCAGGCCAATCGTGTGACTGGGACCCAACGGGTCCCACTAAGTCTAGTATCGCTCTAAACCTACAATATTCATGTACCCGTCTAAATGTTTCTAAAACGTTGCAATAGTACCTGCGTCAACTACCTCCTCCTGCAGCTCGTTCGATGGACCCCCCCTCACCGTAAACCCATGTCCTCTGGTAAATTGAATTCTCTAATTTTAGGTAACCTCCCACCAATCGCCCACACAACCCCCAACCTCCCCCACACACCCTCTTTTTCATCCCCCTCCCCTTCCCCCCCTCTGTGCCCCTGCTAGATCCTACCTATTTCTCACCCCCTCCCCCTCTGCTTCTGTGCTCCCCATACCTCCGCGATTCATAACTCAGCTTCTGTTTGTAACTCTGGCCTTTCTTCCAACCATCTGCCTACCAAAAAAATAGCCCTGGACTGCATCCACCGATGACCAGCCCTGGCCTGCATCCACTGATGACCAGCCTCACTTTGTCCTCCCTGTCAGCAAATCTACTACTGCACCACCGGGCCACCCTGATTATGTTGAACAGTTTCTCTTTGCGAGGAATACTACTTGTGGATATGTCTTTTAAAAGTGGCCTCAGCTTCTGGCATGACTACAAAAATATCTATTTATCCATCATATATGAGAGCAGCTGTCAGCTTCTTGATTTCCAAGACAAGAAGCTACTAGAACATCAACCGAGCCATATCAAGGACGTCTCGGAATAGTTTACCGCTGCTGAATAAAAGCACCTCGAAGGAAACTTAACTGTTGCATGATATTGTCACAGTAGGTTTTCCCCTTGGCAAGAAACCCATTCTTTGAACTGACTGCAGATGATTCCGAAGGCATTAAACATTCTTGTCATGAAATTCAACCACTCCCAATCTCAGACACCAATGGAGCAATGCATAGTTTAGTTTAGAGATACAGTGTGGAAACAGGCCCGTTGGCCCACCTATGTCTATCCTACACATCCTAGGGACAATTTGAATTTATATCAAGCCAAATAACTGACAAACCTATACGTCTTTGGAGTGTGGGAGGAAACTAAAGATCTCGGAGAAAAACCAAGCAGGTCACGGGGACAACGTACAAACCCCATACAGACAGCACCCGTAGTCAGGATCAAACCCGGGTCTCGGGCGCTGTAAGGCAGTAGCTGTTCACTCAAGCCAAGTCATATTCTGCATGAAGCTTCAGAAATGATGCCCATTTAATGCTCACTGGCCATGCTCAGTAGCGAAGAGTTCATCATGATTATCCATCATGTTATCACGCCAGATGACAAAGGGGAGCCATCCTCCATCTTGACACAGGAATATGGTGGCAGGAAGGACACTGGGGTGTAGGAACTGGCCAAATCAGCCAAGCGCGAATATACGCACAGGGGTGATCTGTGATTACTAAGGTTGATGCATGTGTCATTTTGATTTATAATTTAAATCACAATTGTTCATTAACAATCTTAACTTCAATTATTCATTTGTCTTCAATTATTCATGTGTCAAATCCAAGCATCAGGATTTAAGTGTTTTATTGCCATATGTCCCGAAACGGAATGATAAAATTCTTACTTGCAGCAGCACAACAGATATATAAAGATATTACTCTGTAAAACCAATAATAAACACCAAAAAGTTCAGTATTAAAAAACAAACAGAAAAATAAATAGACAACATGAGTGCAAAGTCAAATATAATGTATTTTTAGTTCTGTATAGTTCAGAGGTTTTTTTTGGAGGTTGTAGTGTTTAATAGCCTGATGGTTATAGAGAAGAAACTGCTTCTGAACCTGGACGTTACAGCTACAGGCTCCTACATCTTCTTCTCGATGGCAGGAGTGAAATGAGAACGTGGCCAGGGTGGTTCTGATGATGCTGGCTGCCTTTTAAAGGTAGCGTCCCTTGTAGATCCCTTCGATGGTGGGGAGGTCAGTACCACTGATGGAAGGTGTTGAGAGCATTGGATCATTGCTCCCCCGCCCGATAGAAACTCCCACCTTTTCCTTATGCGGCTAAAGCATAAATACTCTGGATGACACTGGTAGAGCACCCGAGTTGCTCAGATTGCAAGGAGATTAAAGTGTTATGGTCTTGTCAAAAGTCTTATATCAGTTATCTCCTGAATTTCAAATATCAAGAGATGTCCAACTGTCCTTTACAATATTATTAAGAAATTAATTCCCATTAAATGGTGTGACAGTCCCTCCCTTGGCCCCGATCCATTTCGAATGATTTAATATCATCAGATGTGGATCATCTTTGCTTGTACTTCAATGAGTGAAGCCAAAATCAACAATGACTCTGCATCCATTATAACAGCAGACAATCTTGTTCTTGGATGCCTTAACAATAGCTAAGACATCTCATAATGTTCCGCCCCATCACTGAGAACTCAGTCGATGAATGGAGTTTTCATTCATTGTTCATAATTCACAAGGTGAATGTTCATGAACCCCCAATCCATGGTTAGTCCTCTCCCCAAGAAATTCATAACCAGAGTCCCCTTACTTTAGTTTAGCTTAGAGATACAGCACGGAAACAGGCTCTTCAGCCTACCGAGTCCGTGCAAACCGGTGATACCCGCACACTAATATTATTCTACACACACAAGGAAAAATTTACAACTTACAAGCCAATTAATCTACAATCCTGCATGTCTTTGGATGGTGGAAGCAAACCGGAGCACCCAGAAAACAACCCATGCAGGTCACGGGAGAAGGTACAAATGCCGTACAGTCAACACCAGTGGTCAGGATTGAACCTGGGTCTCTGTCGCTGTAAGGCAGCAACTTTAGCACTAGGACAGGTAGGTAGAATTCAATACTTAAAACTAATCCATGGGATGAAGGGGATGCAGTGACTAATCGGGATCCACGCTCTTCCTTGTAGGAAGGCTTTCTATCCACCTTGAATCAGCCTCTAACTACCTCTTTGATGACACACAGACTATCCTTTGCTGGCTTTACCTTGCACTAAACGTTATTCCCTCATCATATTGCTATGCACTGTAAATTGATCGATTGTAAGTTGACTTTCTGCTGACTGGTTAGCATGCAACAAAAAGCTTTTCCCTATACCTTGGTACACGTGACAATAAACTAAACTGAGCCGAGTATAACACAGCTTCACCAGTTTGACAGAGGAAATGGACTTGCATTTTTGAGAGTAAGAATGCATACGAGGGTACAAAGTGTATTTTTATTCGTTTTCTTTTCTCGTTAGTTATCAGAAGATTGCAAATGGAAAGAAGCCTGCTTAACAAGCTAGGCCAGTTCAATCAATGTGACGAAACCTCCAGGAATATGCACAACCAGAGCCTAGTAACTGATGATTGATTTATCCCATGCTACTGTCAAATTCGCAGAGCTACCTTGCTTCAATGTTAGGGTGTGGGAATGGGAATAGAGGTGGATTTCAGTAAAAATACAAAACACAATGTGGGCGATACGTGGTCAATTGCAAAGTGGTTACCATTTCCATAAAATGTGAATTCCTAATTTTACACCACTTCGGGGCAGCACAATGGCACAGCGGTAGAGTTGCTGCCTTACAGCACCAGAGACCTGTGTTTGATCCTGACTACGGGTGACGTCTGTATGGAGTTTGTACGTTCTCCCCGTGACCAGCGTAAGTTTTCTCTGGGCGCTCCGGTTTCCAAAGATGTAAAGGTTTGTAGGTTAATTAGCTTCGGTAAAAATTGTTAATTGTCCCTTGTGTGTAGGATAGTGTTAGTTAGTGTAGGAGCATTGCTGGTTGGCGAGGATTCGGTGAGACGAATGGCCTGTTTCCGCATAGTATCTCTAAACTAAACATGCCGATGGAGCTGTCAAACATGACTACAATTTGCACGACGATGCTATCAGTGGAAAACAGTGATGAAAACACTGATTAAATGGTTGGGCAGCATTGCGCTTCTGATTCAGATTTTGTCCCGATGGGTAGGCTTGCTACAGGACATGTTAAAGGTTTCATCTGACACACTTCATCTCATTGTGCACATGTCTCACATGTTGCGACTGTTCAGTCTGACGTTGCCATCCAGTCTTAACTGACTAAATAGAATATCAAGCTGAGAACGCATTACTCCTACAGTCAGAAACCTGGTCACCATTGTGTGAAGATGTGTGGTGGCTCTGACTATGTAAAGTGTAATGGTGGGATTCAGGAAACTATTAAGCTCGGATTTCTGCCTCTAAACATTATCAGGTGAAAATCTAGTCCCATTGAAACTGGATTGAAGCATTTGACTCTGCTACATACCAGAGAGTGCCATTCCACCCAAGGATGGTATCATGCAGGTGTAATCTCTTAAAGTTTTAAGAGATCCTGCCACAGAGAGGCAACTTCAGCAAAACACCTTTGAGAGAAAATAAAAGTGGTGGATGAATGGATTTCAGTTCAAAGAACAAGTAACATGCCACAACAGTTGGTGGACAGCCTTGAATTTTTAGTAAAGATGTTTTTCTTGATTTGATTGACGATGGGGTAGCAGTTAATAGGCTTCCCATCATGCTCTCCTGAAGGATCAGACATTGCAGGTAGCTGCAGTCCTGCATTTAATCTAAAGTTGGCACAATCTTGGACAGCACAGTGGCGCAGCTGGTGTCATACAGCACCAGGTTTCGATCCCGATTATGGGTGCTCTCTGTACGAAGTTTGTACGTTCCCCGTGTGATCGTGTGGGTTTTCTCCAGGTGCTTTGGTTTCCTCCCACACTCCAAAGACATGTGGAATGTGGGAGGTTTGTAGGTTAATTGGCATCTGTAAATTTTAAATTGTCCCTAGAGTGTAGGATGGAATTAGTGTATGGGTGATCGGTGTACAGCGTGGACACGGTAGGCCGAAAGGCCTGCTTCAGCGCTGTATCCCTGAAGTCTAAATTAATAGAGTTTCAATGGTGAATGTTGGCTGGCGGGTAATCACGGTGGCTTTGAGCAAGGCTTGATTCTGTACTCAGACAATTTTTAGACAACTGCGTTTCCAACAGGGGCTGCTGGAATGCATCAATGCATTTGAGGTTCGAAAAAGATTTGAGGTGAACTTGGATGGAAGATGGCATTAATATGGACAGCTCTGAATGGCTATTTGCATTGCCCATTAAGCACACTTGCCCAGTGTAGAATACACCACCGCTGAGATTGTGTTTGGAGAGACTGGCATTTGACCTCACACGGGGTTTAACCTTGGGAGTGTTGCTCACTCACACAGTAAAAAGTAGTTGCTTTTCTCTCTTTATTCAGGCAGACAGATCTAATTAGGCTGCCCGTAGTTCACAGTCACCTCAGTCCACCACACCATTAAGGAGGTTAAATACACTTTCACGCTCAATTGCAAGCAAATGGTCCAGATAAGAAATGAATGGTGGGATTGTTGACTGATAAAAAGAGTATCGTGGGTGGATGGGTGGAGACTATGGTGTAAAGTTACCTAACAACAATGCCACGGTCGATTGGAGATGTTCACACACTCAGCTCACTGCTCTTTAAGCCCAAATCATGCTACATTCTTTTAACAAACAGGAACCAAGTCCCAGTGCAAAAGCAGATCCCAAATGGCAGGTTTGTGCTCGGAGTCAAGTACAACGTGCGAGTTATTAAAAGTGATAGGGAGCAGGGTCTTGCGCTGGAACAATACCTTCCCCTTCGAGGTGAGTTTCGTCTCATGCAGCAATTCGAGTATTACAGACAACTGTAACGCACAACAGACTGGGTGTCAGTATTGCAGTCAGCTAACACTCACAATAAGCCAATGTCAGTATTACAAGCAACGCCACTCACTACAACTGAACTGTCAGTGCGATTGACAACCGCACACATAACCGGACTGTCAGTGCAACAGTCAGCATTCACTCATAACAGCCAGAATCTCAAGGTTACAGGCAACTGCCACTGACTCCAGCCCGACTATCAATGTTAAAGGCAGCTCAGTTTCGTTTAGCCTAATTTATTTAGTTAGTTCAGTCTCGTCTATTGTCAAGTGTACCGAGGTACAGTGAAAAGCTTTCGATGCGTGCCAACCAGTCAGCAGAAAGACAAAACACGATTACAATTGAGCCATTTACAGTGTACCGGTACATGATAAGGGAATAGTGCAAGGTAAAGACAGCAAAGTCCGATCAAGGATAGTCCAAGGGTCCCCAATGAGGTAGACAGTTGTTCAGCACTGCTCTCTGGTTGTGGTAGTTGCCAGAGAACAACTGGGAAAAAACTGTCCCTGAATCTGGAGGTGCGAGTTTTCACACTTCTATACTTTTTGCCTGATGGGAGATGGGAGAAGGAATGGCCGGGGTGCGACTCGTCCTTGATTATGCTGCTCGCCTTGCCTTAGCAGCGCGAGTTGTAAATTGAGTCAATAGCTCAGACTTGGAGGGCAGAAGGATCTGTTTCCATGCCGTGTCTCAACACTAAATTAAACTGTACTTGATATATCCACTTCTACAGTAAAACTCCAGTGGTCTAGCACCCTTGGGTCCTTGGTAATGTCGGAGGAGCAGATCATCCAGATTTTTGGATATGACTTTATTAATACCAAATGCACTTTTATTTCACTATTCCGTTTAATGTTACAAGCCAGTATTATACATTTTCCAATGAGCCCACTGAGTTTAAAGAGAGTGGGAAATGTACAAGTGCTGTAGGATAGTGCTAGTGTATGTGGGTGGCTGGTCGACGTGGACTCGGTGGGCTGGAGGGCCTGTTTCCATGCTGTATCTCTAAACTGTAGAACAGTAGCTCCAACCACTCCAGACCCCTGGTGTGTCAACATCTGACACTACCATTGCCCAGAGCCTGACAGATCCACACATACCTGCAACTTTGGATCCCTGGCTCACATTGTAGCCTGATGACTGACCGCTAGGACTTAAAAAAAATAAATCAGATGCCAGATTATAGGCGCTGTACTTGTACTTGTTCAGAGGATCTTGCAAAGCCACGTTCACTACCTTCAGCTATCGTTGTCAGTAATTACTGACCTTGTTTTGATCGGCCATACAAAGTCTTAAGTCAGTAATTACAGGGTTTGCACTATTGTATAAGGAATTGAGAAGGACAGCGACACTGAGGGAAATGAGCAGATCATCTGTCTTTATAAATGAGCAGACCATCAGTCTGAAGAAGGGTCTCGACCCGAAATGTCACCTATTCTTCGCTCCATGGATGCTGCCTCACCCACTGAGTTTCTCCAGCATTTTTGTCTACCTTGGATTTTTCCAGCATCTGCAGTTCTTTCTTAAACATCTGTCCTTATAATGTTGGTTGAAGGGAGACATCAAGGATAATACTGTCTCTACATGAGAGCAAAGTTGAGGCATTGGGTTAATACCTCAATCGAACTGCAATCTTGCTGGTTTTGTCCTTATTCAAATCTGAAAGATCAGCCTTTCCTTCTTATCCCACCTCTTCCTCTAATGCACCTTTACCAGGAACTCAGGCTTGCAACTCTCATCAGATCCCAAAGTTATTCCTTTCTTTATTGCCATACATCAAAGCTTGGTATTTCTCCGTTGTCTTTTCATTCCTGGATAGTCCCTGACAATCTCTGGTTGATCTTTCACCTAGCTTTCCGAGTGAAGAGGATTAGAAAATAATCAATGTTTGTATGACAGTCAGTATGGAGCGGTGATGGGCACAGAGCAGACTGTGATCTCCTTCCAATTCCACACTGTGATTCCCCACCACGTTAAGGTGCTAGCTCAAGAGGGTTTTTTTTTTTTTTTAATTGTCATATGTCCCAGATAGAGCGATGAAATTCTTACTTGCAGCAGCACAACCACTGCAGCTCACGCTGCAATCCTCAAGGTACTAACTGTAAACTTCCCTTTGCTGCCACCATTAAAATGTAAGAACAGCATGTTGCACCATGTAGAAGATATCAAAGCCTGTGCACATGTGGGCAACATTGAAGATGGCACTGTCGTGGCCAAGTCATGCATCAACGTAGATGTCACAAGCTGAGACAACGGCTGGAATTTCTCCGATTGACATTCAATATCATGTCCGACATTCAGACTCACATCCAAGTTTGGAAAAGCAGGTCTATTTTTAGTTAATTTGCTCGGAATGTCTGCCTGCATCTGAGACATCACTACCAAGCAACCAACGGACAAAGTTTTTTGGTTTTACTATTTGCCCATTCACAGTAAACGAGTATGCATACAGTAAGATGGTGGTTATATTACATAGAAACATAGAACATAGAAAATAGGTGCAGGATTAGGCCATTCAGCCCTTCGAGCCAGCACCACCATTCAATATGATCATGGCTGATCATCCAGAGTTAGTACCCCGGTTCCTGCTTTCTCCCCATATCCTTTGATTCCGTTAGACCCAAGAGCTACAGTATATCTAACTCTCTCTTGAATACATTTTATAACATTGGCCTCGCCATCCTCTGCTTTGCTGCAATGACGAATCCTTCCACCAAAGTCATCAGGCTTCTGCTTTAAATAACTAAGTTAATCTAATTGATTTATCTTTGACCTTGAAACTATTGCTATCTGCCATGCATTTCTTAAATGTTTTGTGCATGTTGCCAAGTATTTATTTGGGGAGAGTGAAAAAAGGGAAAATGAAAGATATAACTTCATGGACAGGATGCAGTGATCGTCAATCACCATTCTCATGCCTTTTCAACCTTAATACATATCCCAAATCAGGGTAGCAAATAATTAAATGCATGGGATGTAAATTAAGTATCACTAAAGCACCATCCAGGCCTTGAGTTTCTTTCAGCTCTTTGCTGCTGGAACAAACCAATGTCAAACCACCTCTGGTCAAAATGACAGAAACTTATTTCACAATCGAGCTGATATGATGTAATCAGAATCTATGCACTTCCTTGAGAGCTTTTGCCTATCATATGAATTTCAAAAAGGACAACAGAAAAAAAAGATATGAATACGCCTTGGATATAAATAAGCAACACAATAGCAACAACCTGCAGGCATATAGCCCAGTTCACATAGCAAAATGTTCCACAACTCCTCACAAATGTAAATAAAATCAGGCACCCTTTGTCACCAGATGTCACCAAGGTACAGGTCCACCACCGATTTTTCCGCAACTGGTGGTTGGTCTGGTACCTTCTTTAATCCAGACAAAACCACAAGAGTGCACTTGAAATCCCTCCCGGAAGTCCCCCCCAAAATGTGGTGCCTATGCCAGCTAAAGGAGGCCGATCTTGACCTCATCGGGACTTCCACGCCGATCCGATGCAAGCATGTTCTCAAAGTCTCCTTGCATAAAATAGAAAATCCCTACCAATTCCCAGGAATCCTGGGCCCAAGGCCCTTGAAAGAGCAGAAAATGCATTCAGGGTGATAATCTCGAGTCACCATGTATCGGGAGCACACAATGTGTAGCCATCTTACAAACTAACCACCCACCTGTCCTGTCAGGAACCTCCTGCTCCATTTCTGGCACTTTGTCACCATGGCTGTACCAGTCACCCCAGAATGGGAGTGGAGAGAAGTCATCCACAATCCTGAGGGACCACCAGAGATCACTTTTATAGCAAATCACCGTTCGTAATTTTACTTCGGAGTCACGTGAGTGACTACGTGAAGAACCCACCCAGCGCGCAGGCGCGGCATTACGTCAGCAGTGCAACAGCGGCAGCAGCTGGAGCCAGGCTCTCCAGCTGCAGCATAAAGACGAGACCTCAGGTAAGTGTCTTTTTTGTTACAGAGTCGCGCTAGAGAGAATAATGGCCTCTCGCAAGCGACCAGCCAGGAGGACTGCCTGCCCTACTCCACCCGAGGACGGGTCCATAGCGGGACGGCAGCCTCTCGCAGTGGAGGAGCTTTTTCAACGCTCCCGCTCACCCGACACCGAGCCGCCCCCAGTGCTGCAGATCTCAACGCCCCGCACAGGGAGGAAGGCGACACAGAAAACCGACCGGCCGGTGTCCTCCGATGATTCGGAGGAACGGGAACACTCTCCCCCACCGAAAAGGGGAGACGCTCGGATAAGCTGCATGAGGCAGCTCCTCGAGCGTATGATCAATGAGGAGATGCGGCATCTCCCAGGAGGACGGGCTTTGGCCTCCTCCTCTCCACACCCTTCTGTACCCTCTATATTCGAGGGCAGTAAGGGAGGCCAGGACTGGGCTGGCCTATCCCAAGGGCAGGCGGAGGATATCGTCAGCATGCCGGGCGTGCCGGAAGAAGAGCTACTGGGTGTAGTGGGCCGATATGCGGCACCACCAACAACTGGGATGGTGTTGCCACCCAGAATGGCGGCAACTATAAACAGGCTGTCCAACAACCCGCTGCAGGACAAGGCTGTCCAGCAGGCCCTTGACAACTACATCGCGCCCGAAAATTGCGAGGCGCTGAGGGTCAAGACGGTAAATGGGCAGATCTGGAACCAGCTGGGGCAGCACATAAGGGCTCAGGAGGTCAAAATGCAGCGAGTCCTGAAGCTCCACTCAGCAGCCGTCACCGCCTTTGCTCGGTCCGTTGGGGATGAAGACTTGACCATACCCCAGCAGGATGCCCTCGCACTGATGTGCAGCACCACGTATGAGCTAAACAACCTACGGCGGGACAACATCAGGCCTGCCCTCAACCCAACGTATGCCGGCCTCTGTAAAGCTCCAGCGCCCGAACGACAGGCGCTGCTATTTGGTGCGGATCTGGCCAAAAGGCTCAAGGAGTTGGAAGAGGCGGCAAAACCAGTAGGCCTCATGAGGGCAGGGCCAGGACCGAGCAGGGCGAAGACACCCAGTTGGCCGCACGCCTCGGCAGCCACCAGCAGATACCGAGCTGGTGAAAGCCTGGTGACCGCCTCCCACTACCCCCAGTGCTCTTTTTTAGAGCGGGGCCCAGGGCGGAGCCGTGGGAAGATGCGCCGCCCCACCGCAGCACCAACACGGACAACCTTGGGCCAGACCCACCGGAAACGACCCCACAAGTGAACATGGAGGTAGGTGGGTCTGGTTCCTGTCAACATACACAGACAAAGGGTGTAGTATTAACAGGGGGACGTTTGAGGTTCTTCAAGCATGTTTGGTGCTCCCTTACTAACAATCAGTTTATACTCAACAGTATTAGTGGATACAAGATTGAATTCAAACCAGGCGTAGAACCGCCAGTTCAGCACATGCCCCAAAGGGTGTTCCTTCCCTCGGCAGTTGAGAAGGTAGAAGGACAAGCTGAACTTGATCGGCTCGTGGCTAAAGGCATCATAGAAATGACCACACACGAGCCGCAAGAATTTGTATCAAATATTTTTCTCAAAACCAAAAAAGATGGTGGATGTCGCATTATTATTGATCTGACATCACTCAATCAGTCTGTTGAGTATCAACATTTCAAAATGGAGACATTTGTCACTGCCAGACAACTGATCTCCAAGGGATACTACATGGCAAGCATAGATATCAAAGATGCTTACTATTTGGTACCCATTCATAAAGATTACTTTAAATATCTGAAATTTATCTGGAGGGGCCAGCTATGGCAGTACCGAGCTTTGCCCAATGGTTTAACGACAGCTCCCAGACTATTTACGAAAA
Source organism: Leucoraja erinaceus (assembly GCF_028641065.1). Lineage (NCBI taxonomy): Eukaryota > Metazoa > Chordata > Chondrichthyes > Rajiformes > Rajidae > Leucoraja > Leucoraja erinaceus. Next base: position 28,013,560 of record NC_073394.1, on the reverse strand, counting down.
TTCTTAAAGTGGCCATGAAGAAATTGAGAGAACTAAAACATTTAGTAGTGGCCTATCTGGACGATGTTCTCATATTAGGAAGAACACGGGAACAAGCTGTCGCAGGAGTGTTAGCCACTAAACAACTCCTTGAAACTTTGGGTTTTATCCTCCACCCAGATAAATCAATATTGGAGCCTACTACTAACATGGATTACTTAGGCTTCACTATTGACACGATTCACATGACTGTCACTCTGCCCAGAAACAAAACAGTTTCACTCATTGAAGCTTGTAGCCATTTAATTGCCACACCACAACCTAGAATACGGCATGTAGCCAGAGTTATTGGCTCTATAGTAGCAGCAGCATTTCCGGCTGCCCAACATGGGCCCTTGCATTATCAAAATTTACAAAGAGCAAGGACTCATGCATTACGCCTTCATAGGGGGCATTATGATCGCAAAATGGATTTACCCGCTGAAGCCAAATCAGAACTTCAGTGGTGGGTTGACAATATTTGGCACAGTCACAGTCCTATCACCGTAACCAATCCTAACATAACCATTGCAACGGATGCCAGTGCTTTAGGCTGGGGAGCTACTAACTCCAAAGACAGCACAGGTGGCAGATGGACTAACTCAGAGGCATCGCTACTACAATCACTGGGCATTAACTTTTTGGAAATGCTCGCCGCCTTTTATGGGCTAAAAGCATATGCATCTGGTATGCGACACGTGCATGTTAGAATTATGATCGACAACACTACGGCAGTATCTTATATCCAGCACATGGGTGGCATTAAATCAGTATCATGCGACAAATTAACTGCTATAATCTGGCAATGGTGTGTCGAGAGACATATTTGGCTATCAGCTGCCTATTTACCAGGCAAACTAAATTTAGTGGCGGACACCAGGTCACGAAAATTCAACGACAACATCGAGTGGATGTTGGACCCAAAATTATTTGCTAAAATTATCAAGCAATATGGTACGCCAGATATAGATTTGTTTGCGTCTAGGTTAAATCACCAACTACCCATGTATGTGGCTTGGGAACCAGACCCAGAGGCAGCAGCGGTAGATGCCTTCACGCTGGACTGGGGAAATTTCTTTTTCTATGCTTTCCCTCCCTTCTGCCTCATCAGTCGGGTACTCCAGAAAATTCAGGCAGACTCAGCCTCTGGCATTCTGGTCGTGCCCGACTGGCCTACCCAACCATGGTTCCCAATGTTCCACGACATGGTGGTAGAGACACCAATGGTCCTTCAACACCACCCCCAATTATTGACTCACCCGGTAACTGGCATTAGCCATCCATGCCACCAAAAATTGAAACTCCTGGTTTCCAGATTTTGAACAGGCCTTACCGGGGATTGGGGTTATCAGACAGAACAATCACCACCATGTCGGCATCCCTGCGAGTTTCCACCAAGAAACAGTACCTGACCTTCATCAGGAAATGGGAACAGTACTGTCTGGACGCAGGGACATCCTACACGACGACTTCGATCTCGGATGTGCTGGAGTTCCTGGCCCACCTGCACCATGACCTCAAGATGAGCTACAGTGCCATCAATACGGCTCGGAGCGCACTGTCCGCATACCTCATGCCGATAGAACAGCATAGTGTGGGATCCCACCCTCTAGTCATCAGACTCCTTAAGGGGATCTTTAATACCAAACCCCCTACACCTAGATACACTCACATGTGGGATGTGAGTGTAGTTCTTACACACCTTCGAGGTTGGCCTCCGGTGGGATCCCTGAGCCTGGAACAGGCCACTTACAAAACCCTCATGCTCATGGCGCTTGTCTCAGCACTAAGGGTCCATTCGCTCCATCAGCTTAATCTGAACTACATGGTGACCACCCCAGATACCATTACTTTCACCATGCCGGGGTTGGTAAAACAAAGTAGACCAGGTACATCAAACTCCCCATTGATCTTCCGGGCTTACCCTCCAGAACCTAGGCTGTGTGTGGTGACCCACCTTCATCATTACCTAGACACAACCCAAACGCTAAGAGGGAGAGAGAAAGCCTTATGGGTTAGCCACAGAAAGCCTTTTGGACGGGTAACCAGCCAAACATTATCCAGATGGTTGAAACAGGTCCTCAGCATGGCAGGGATTAACACAAATGTTTTTAAATCCCATTCAACCAGGGCAGCGTCCACCTCAGCGGCGGATAGGATGCAGGTTCCCCTCGACCACATCCTCAGAGCAGCGGGATGGTCAAGGGAATCGACATTCCAACGATTTTACAACAAACCGCTGATGGAACAGGACGTCTTTGCGGATACCGTTTTAAAAACCGCAAAGTTATGATTTAAAGCCCATGGGAGCTATTTTGTTTTTTGTTATAGTTAATAAATATTTCTTTTATAACTAAACAAACTTGTTGGTCTCTAGCTACCACTTCCTCCCTCGATGATCTTTCGGCAGTGAGTGATATAACTGTTACACGGTTTGAAATCACAGACCTTTGAAGTCTTCACGTAGTCACTCACGTGACTCCGAAGTAAAATAGTAAGATTAAACGAGTACTTACCAGTACGAAGTTTGATCTGTATTTTATGAGGAGTTACGATGAGGGATTACGTGCCCTCCGCTCCCACCCTCATTATATAGATCAAATTCGGACTAATGTCTCGTTGCTCTTTACTATCTTTACTTCAACTAGTGTCTATCTGTGATTCCACACCGCTGCTTGGAAGTATGCCGCGCCTGCGCGCTGGGTGGGTTCTTCACGTAATCCCTCATCGTAACTCCTCATAAAATACAGATCAAACTTCGTACTGGTAAGTACTCGTTTAATCTTACTATTAAACAACAGGCAATGCTCATGGAAAGCAAATAGCACAATTACAAAGACAAAGATCTGTCCACTGTGTGGTCTCCTGGTTGCCAAACATTTTAACTCACCTTCCCATTCTGACCTTTCTGTCCTGGGCCTCCTCCACTATCAGAGTGAGTCCATGTGCAAGTTGGAGGAATTGCACCTCATAATTGGCTTGGACAGCTTACAACACACTGTCCATGTATCACCTCTTCCCAAGCCAACAATGGGCCAACAATGGGGTCTACCCTTCATTAGTCATCTGTTGCAACCCTGATTTTTTCTGGCCTTTTCCAATCTCCAGTTGCCCCCCCCCCCCCCCCCCTCCTTACTATCAGTCCAAAGAAGGGTTCTGACCCAAAACGTCGCCCATCCTTATTCTCCAGAAAAGCTGCCTGACCCGCTGAGTTACCCCAGCATTTTGTATCTACCTTCAGTACAAACCATCTTCTCCAATTTGCCCACTCATTCAATGGTCTCGGTGGAACAAAACACAAATTGCTCGTGAGCACATGAAGAGCAATGAAATCAACTTCAGGGGGGCCAAGTGAGCGCGAATGGTAATCTATAGACAAAATGTGCCAACATTACAAAGTATAAAACTGACAACACAATAAATGTATAGGCTGAACAATATGAAGAATGTTAAGAAAGCCATGTAGTATGTTTTTGTATTTCTAAAGAATAATGTTTATTTTTGGAAATAAAAATGTTTTGGAAATATTAAAATAAATTCTCAGAGCGAGGAACTGGCTGGGTGGATGACAGGTGGATCAGTTTATTAGGTCCTAGCTATCGTGAAGCAAAAGGGTGGTAAACTGCTGAAGGCCATATCCCTGAACATCGCACGGAAAGTTACAATGGCAAAGAGATGAAACTTATGAAGAAATTCTTTAATAACTTACAACACTAAAGCGGATTATCTCAAATGGATCAGATTGCAACTAACTAGTGAGTGGCAATGGTGCTTTAGAGATACAGCTTCAGACTGCCGAATCAGCGCCAGTACATTCGAATTACCCTACACACTGGGGACAATTTACAATTTTAACCAAAGCCAATTAACCTATAAACCTGCACATCTTTTGAGTGTGAGAAACCACTCGGGGTGCCGCATTGATGGCAGCCTCTGCCTACAGTCTGTCCGTTTTTCAATTTTTTTTAATGTTTTGTCAGTTTTAAAAGTTTGTTTAGGAGATTTCTTTAGCTTTTCTATGTGGCGAGGGGGGGGTAGGATAAGGGGGAAAACCGTTTCCCAGTCACTTCCTGGCCAGGACGCAACTATTCTCCGAGTCGCGTCCTCGCCCCCCCTCCTCGCTGCCTACCACCTGGATTGGAGTGGCCTTTCCTGCCGGGGACCTGGACCAGAGCTTCAGCAGCGGTGGCGGAGCGCTGGATACATCGCGGGGCAGGCGATGCCTTACCTGGATCACCGTTGAAGCTCCGGAGTGTCGGGCCTGCAGCTTCAACATCGGAGCTGTGGTTCGTAGAATTTCCAGTGCGGGCGGCAAAATCGCGGAGTCCTGGGGCCGTTTGCCGAGGGCCGTCAGCATTGAATCTCTGCCCGTGGACTTCGGTAGAAGGGGGCCAATTCGGATGACCAAGCCGCTGAGGGTGTCCTCCAGTCCCGACGTCGGACTTCCATCACCCCGGCGAGCTGGCCTGAACATCGGGCCACCTGTAGCGGCGACAGCGGGGGGTTCGGGAGCCCCCTAACCACGGGACAACAGAGGAGATGACTGAATTTTGGAGCCTTACAGTGGGAAACTTTGATCCCGCTGTGTGGGGATGTCTGTGTTAAAGACCCACATTTCACTGTACCAATTGGTACATGTGACAAATAAATGTATCTTGTGACATCTTGTAAATGGAGGAAACCGGAGCACCTGGAGAAAACCCACGTGGTCACAAGGAGAATGTACAAATACCGTACAGATAGCACCCGTCGTCAGGATCGAACCTGGAACTGTAAGGCAGAAACTCTACCACTACGCCACGGTGCTGCCACTTTGTGCGATCTGTGCACAAAATGTACTAGGTAGACAGAAGTGCTGGAGAAACTCAGCGGGTGCAGCAACATCTATGGAGCGAAAGAAATAGGCAACGTTTCGGGCCGAAACCCTTCTTCAGCAGCATCTATGGAGCGAAGGAAATAGGCAATGTTTCAGGCCCGAAACATTGCCTATTTCCTTCGCTCCATAGATGTTGCTGCACCCGCTGATTTTCTCCAGCACTTTTGTCTACCTTCGATTTTCCGGCATCTGCAGTTCCTTCTTAAACACAAAATGTACTAACACTGCAAAGTATAAAACTGACAACAAAATGAATGTGTGGATGGCACAATATGATGAATGTTAACAAAGGCAAGGTGTTTTGTTTATTACCATAGAATTAAAGTTTATTTTTTGAAATATTAAAAAAAAAAAAAAAATTCTCAGAGCTAGGAACTGGCTGGGTGGATGATTGGTGGATCAGTTTAATAAGTTCTAGGTATTTTGAAGCAAAAGGGTGGGAAACTGCTCAAGGACATACCCCTGAACATCGCACGGAAAGGTACGATGACAAGGAAATAAGACTTATGAAGAAATTATTTAATAACTTACAATACTAAAGTGGATTATCTCAAATGGCTCAGATTTCAATTCATTACTGAGTAGCAACGGAGTTTTAGGCTTCAGAGATACAGCGTGGAAACATGCCCTTCGGCCCACCGAGTCAGCACCAACCAGGGAGACTCAAGAGGATTATCCCAAATGGCTCAGATTGCAATTAATTACTTTGAAGTGCAGCCAGTTTGTTCTTTGAGTAAATGTAGCAGCCAACTTTATACAGAGCAAAAATAAGATGATGACTGACCATGTAATCTGTTTTTGATGGTTGAGAAATTTTGGCTAAATAAATCTTTAAGTATTGCTGCTGGATCTTCAAGATCCAAATGAACCAGGAAAATATTTCTATTTAATCTGTCTTCCACAATAAATAGCATGTCAAGCAATGAAGCAATTCTGTCATCATTGTGGAAGACATGGAGTTAGGACTTTGGCGTGGAACATTTGCTGTATCGTGTTGAGACTTAGTCACGCTGCTATAGGAAGGACAACATTAAGCTGGAAAGAGTACAGAGAAGGTTTACGAGGATGTTACCAAGAGCCTGAGCTCTTGGAAAGGATTGGACAGGCTAGCACTTGATTGCTTGGATTGCAGGAGGCTGAAGGGTAATCTTGGAATTGTGTGCTATGTACAATCTGTACACCATAGATACAGCGCATTCAGAAAGTATTCAGACCCCTTCACTTTTTCCACATTTTGTTACCTAGTATTTTAAAATGGAGTTTTACCGTGGTCCAGGAGTCACATTTAGACCATTAGATAAGAATGGTATTTTTGTTTTCTTAAAGGTCACCATTTTTTTTTACAGTTCCATAGTACCAGGATGGCACATTGGCACAGCGGTAGAGATGCTGCCTTACAATGCCAGAGACCCGGGTTTGATCCCGACTACGGATGCTGACTGTATGGAGTTTGTACGTTTGTCTCTGTGACTGCATGGGATTTCTCTGTGTGCTCCGGTTTCCTCCCACATCTCAAAGACATGCAGGCTTGGGGGTTAATTGGCTTCTGCAAATTGCCCCTCGTGTGCGGGATAGAATGAGTGTATGGGTTAGCATGGACTCGGTGGGCCGAAAGGCCTGTTTCCACACATTATCTCCAAACTAAACTAAAAATCTGGACACTTGAAATTTTTAGATCCAGACTATTTTAGCTATATTTAAGTTCCCCAACAGCTATGTGGGATTTGAACTCATTATTTCAGGTCATTAATCTGGATCTCTAAATTACTCATCCTGTGGTAACCATGCTACTGTACAGGATTAGGTATCAGTCCACTGAATTAAGAGTTACTCAAAACATTACGCGCTAACACTTCCACAAATCTTTTCCTGACCATTGAATTAGTTGAAGGATTTGAGTTTAAATATATAACAGCAGACCATCAGCCATGAATGTACCTAATTTGATTAGCTTCAAAATATGGGCTGGAGTATTTCAACACTAATCAAAAGATGTTTGCTTCCAATTGACTGCAACAAAGAGTGTGTGGAATGCCAGTTGTATGTATGTATGCAGCTGCCGTGTGCAAGAGGAGGCAATACAAGATAGAATCTGCTGTGTTTGGTAAAGCTAAAGAAACTTCCTTGTAGAACACACGCACATGGTGTTGTTTGGCAAGCACCACTTTTTGCCAAAGAACATGCACCTTATGGTTGTTTCACAACATCAGTTGTTTTTTACGGTAGCAAACGGCTTTTTGCTGACAAATGGGCAATCTCCCAATTCCCCAATCTGACCGATTTGGGACTTAGAAAACACATCACGAGGCAATTAAATGATGTATTTACATTTCTGCCCGCACTGCAAAATCCTAGTGTAAACTAACCCGAAGGGTTTGGGCAAGTGAGAGAGCAGTTTCCCACCATTCTGGTTCTGCACCTGTCGCAAATGTATTTGTGTTGAATTTACTAATTGGGCTTCAAGCCTGGCAAGGAGTGTGAATCACGTGATATTGTGACAGAATCATTTGTTCCTGGGCAATGGTTAATTTTAATATCTGGTATCAATTCCTAGCATAGAAACGATGGACAGTGGGTAGCGAACATCAGTACACGTGATGGGAACAAGTGATGAGCAGCCTTGACATAGAATTTCAATCTCATTCACATGGAATTGAATGGCTTCTTCAGTTCACCAGTTCCATCCACAGTGGAGAGGCACATGCAACACAAAACAGATGGATCTCTAGCCATTTGGTGACTGAAAGTGTTTTCTTCACACATTTAAAATCTGCCTGCTGCCATGTGGCAAATTTGCCCCATTATAGTTGGTGAAGCAGGCTTCAACGTGTTAATGAAATAAGACGCAGAATGCTGGGGTAACTCGGCGCATTGGGCCTCATCTCAGGAGAACATGGATTGACAACGTTTTGGGTTGGGATCATTCTCTGTAACTTGCTAATAGAATTGTCTTTATTGTCATAGGCCTCAGACAGAACAATCAAATTCTTATTTGCAGCAGCACAACAGAATATTCAGCACACACACACACAAACCAACAGTATAAGTGCATAAAGACAAAACCAATGCCCCAAACTCTATGGTAGACAAAAGTGTTGGAGAAACTCAGCGGGTGCGGCAGCATCTATGGAGCGAAGGGAATAGGCAACATTTCGGGCCGAAAACCTTCTTCAGGCTCCCAACTCTATGTAGTACAGAGCTTATTTGGTTGTAGTAGTTGATGGCTGTAGGGAAGAGGCTGCTCCTGAACCTAGATGTTAAAGTTCTCAGGCTTCTATACCTGCTTCCTAATGGCAGGAGTGAACTGAGTGTGTGGCCAGGGTGGTGTGAATCTCTGATGATGCTGGCTGCCTTTTTGCGGCAGCGATTCCTGTAAATCCCTACCATGGTGGAAAGGACAGAACCTCGTGATGGACTGGGCAGTGTTCAACACTTTATGCAGTCTTCTTCGATCCTAATGTTAAACTTCTCAAATAATGTTCAACCTCTCAAATCATAGTTCAACCATTCTTCCTGGCTGGACAGCACGGCACACCTCACAGAACTCAGAAAAATTCTGGTTTTAAGAGTGTAATACCAGAAAATTAGCAAGTGGATTAGTCATAAACTGGATGGCCCACCCCAGAGTTTTATTCCATTTAATGAGCATGCTTATAAACATACAAAACATCCGTTAGCCACTCATAATCATATACTAAAGTTTGAATTATGAACGACAATACCTTGCTGGATGAGCCAACTTGATACCATCTGTCCATTAAACTTGCCCCTGAAAGTTAAGTCCAGTCTGAAGAAGGGTTCTGACCCAAAACATCACCTATTCTTCAGAGATGCTATCCGACCTGTTGACTTAATACAGCAATTTGTGTATTTGTTGTAAAACAGCATCAGCAGTTCCTTGCAAAGACTCCACTCATTTAGAATACAAGTACCTTGTTAATGATGTGATAACAGTTTAATGTCTGCCAATCAGTCTTTGTTTATCTTCCAAACAAACAAGTCAAATTCACCTGTTTCCTTCGCTCTATAGATGCTGCCTCACCTGCTGAGTTTCTCCAGCATTTTTGTCTACAGTCAAATTCACATTTCTTCCGGTAATTTTTATTGGACAAAAAGGTACTATTTTATCCTCTTCACTATTACTTTTCCTCTCGGAATATTTTTTCTCTTTCTTAAACCAATCATTATTTCTCCCCATTTCTGTTTGCAACTCTTTCTTTCTTCAAATATTTCTCCCATTATGTTTTGCATCTCTTAAACTAAAAACAACCTCCTTGCTTTTTTCATTGCATTGTTTGATTCTATGTATAGAAATTTTATAGCAAGTTTTACAAGCTCAAAGTGTGTCAGAGCCATTGAAAGATGTTTATCAATTGGAGCACCGCCAAGACCCAAAAACTGATATAAATGATCGGGTAATCTATTATTGAGTGAAGATTAACTATTGAATAGAGAACGGGGGCTTCTCAAATGCTGCCACGGGAGGGTACAAAGTTTCTTGCTTGCTGGTCCAAGTCCGTAATGACTCAGTTGACAACATCTATGTCTTTGAGCCAGAGGATTCAGATTCCATGTTGCAATCTGGAGACAAAGCTCAAACTAATGTCCCTGTGCAATATTACTAATTGCAATAAACTAATGCTCTGTGCAAAACATATTCGACAAACATGCTAGTCATTATTTAGTATGTACCTGGTAGAATAGGTGAGGAGCAATCATGGATATGGTGTATATGAGATTTAAGAAGGGCTTGATTAATTTTCACATAAAGATTTGGTGTGCAATTTTAAAACACAAGATTAGCATTTAAATACTGCTAAGGATTAAAAATTGCGTTAACAAACAGTTTATCACTCCCATTAGAGAGAACTCCTGTGCTTCATATGACTTTTAATGAGATATTAAAGCTCAGAGCTACCTACTCACACAGCACTTTGAGAGAGCCTCCATTTCTTTTAGTTTGGAGTTACAGCGCGGAAAAAGGCCCTTTGGCCCACCAAGTCCACATTGATTCCCATACAGCGATTCCCATACACTAGCTCTATCCTGCACATGACAACTACATTCTTTACCAAAGCCAGTTAACCCACACACCTGCACGTCTTTGGAGTGTGGGAGGAAACCGGAGAACCTGGTGAAAACCCATGCAGTTACAAGGAGAACGTACAAACGTTGTACCGCCGCACCACCTACTCATTTCCTGTCTGTAAACCAATTTTCAATCCATGCACTTTAACCACATGTGATTTTCTATATTACAAATCTCAAATTGTGGAGTACAGAGGCAAATAAATAAATGATGGGTCTTTGTCCCAAATATTATGGAGGGCACTGTATATGATTTTCCTTTCTAAATTCATGTTAACTTTGGCTAATCCTGTCTATATCATCTCAGTATTCTTCATAAATGAATAGACAGGGAGAGACACAGAATAAGAGTCCAAGTATGACAAAGTTATTTGTAAGGTTTCATAAGCAATAGGCGAGACAGAGACAACGATGGAAATAAGTGTGAAGGAATGTTATATTTCAAGGTTTAAGAATAATAAGGACAGTTACTGTCTGATTCTGTAAACGCCTGATAGAACAGATCCACAGAGTTTATTCTTCCAAAAAAAGGAATGAGAGCAATTTGCAAATCTTTCCTTAGTTGCACATCAGGCACACATTTTCCAATGCTCTATAGATTCGGGATAGGTTCCTGTGGATTGTGGGGGGCAGCTAATGTTATCCCACTTTTTAAGAAAGGCAGGAGAGAGAAAACAAGAGATTATAAAGCAATTAACCTGACATCGGTGGTGGGGAAGATGCTGGAGTCAATTATAAAAAATGCAATAGCGGCACGTTTGGATAGCAGTAAACAGGATCGGTCCAAATCAGCATTGATTTACGAAGGGGATATCATGTTTGACTAAACTTCTGAAATGTTATGAGGCTGTAACTAGGAAAATGGACAAGGGAGAGCCAGTGGATGTTGTGTACCTGGACTTTCAGAAAGCCTTTGATAAGGTCCCACATAGGAGATTAGTGGGACATTAGAGCACATGGCATTAAAATTAGAGCACATGGTATTGGGGGTAGAGTACTGACATGGATAGAAAATTGGTTGGCAGACAGGAAACAAAGAGTAGGGATTAACGGGTCCCGTTCAGAATGGCAGGCAATGACTACTGGGGTACCGCAAGGCTCGATGCTGGGACCGCAACTATTTACGATATGCATTCATGATTTAGATGAAGGGATTAAAAGTAACATTAGCAAATTTGCAGATGACACAAAGCTGGGTGGCAGTGTGAACTGTGAGGAGGATGCGATGAGGATGCAGGGTGACTTGGGCAAGTTAGGTGAGTGGGCAGATGCAGTTTAATGTGGATAAATGTGAAGTTATCGACTGGTAGCAAAAACAGGAAGGCAGATTATTATCGGAATGGTGTCAAGTTGGGAAAAGTGGGAGTACAACGAGATCTGGGGGTCATTGTTCATCAGTTGCTGAAAGTAAGCATGCAGGTACAACAGGCAGTGAAGAAAGCTAATGGCATGTTGGCCTTCATAACAAGAGTAGTTGAGTAAAGGAGCAAAAAATACCTTCTGCACTTGTTCAGGGCCCTAGTGAGACCACACGTGGAGTATTGTGTGCAGTTTTGGTCTCCAAATTTGAGGAAGGACATTCTTGCTATTCAGTGAGTGCAGCGTATGTTCACAAGGTTAATTCCTGGGATGGCGGGACTAACATATGTTGATAGAATGGAGCAACTGGGCTTGTATACACTGGAATTTAGAAGGATGAGATGGGATCTTATTGAAACTTTTAAGAATAAGGGATTGGACACGCTAGAGGCAGGAAACATGTTCCCGATGTTGGGAGCGTCCAGAACCAGGGACCACATTTAAGAATATGGGGTACGCCATTTAGAACAGAGATGAGGAAAAACGTTTTCACCCAGAGAGTTGTGAATCTGTGGAATTCTCTGCCTCAGAAAGTAGTGGAGGCCAATTCTCCGGAAGCATTTCAAGAGAGAGTTAGATAGAGCTCTTAAAGACAGCAGAGTCAAGGGATATGGGAAGAAGGCAGGAATGAGTTACTGATTGTGGATGATCAGCCATGATCACAGTGAATGGCAGTGCTAGCTCAAAGGGCCGAATGGCCTGCTCCTGCACCTATTGTCTAATGTCTCTTGTCAATCTGAGATCACAAAACTTCTAAAATCTAAAATCATCAATGTTGCATGTGGAAGATGACCCCTGGGTCTATAAATAGTGCTACCAAAAGGCAGCAGGTATAGAGCAGGAGGGGCCACAGTATAGATTCCTTGGACTTATTGCACTAATAATTGTAAAGAGAAAATAAACTATATTGGATTACCAGAAATGAAATCATTTATAGAGCTGGTTAGACACAAAGTGCTGGAGTAACTCAATGGGTCAGGCAGCATCTCTGGAGACAAAGGATGCTTTCTCCTTTTTCTCCAGAGATGCTGCTGCGGACCCGCTGAGTTACTCCAGCACTTTGTGTGTCTCTCTTTGGTATCCGAGTTACTCCAGCACCTGCAGTTCCTTTCTATACAATTATTTATAGACCTTTTGGGAATTAGATCAAAGAAGGAATAAGCGTTCAACGTGTTAACAGTACAATATGTTATCTTGGCTTTCCGCGAAGAAAATTTACTTAGCAGCAAACCGTTTTGTGAAAACACACCCGAGAAATAAATCGAGCATAATACAACCGACATGCAATAAATCACTTCAAAGTGATAAAGTAACAGTAACTTCAGTTCAAAAGTGATTTAGTAGTCATTAATCAGTTTGGAATATCCTGAGGATATGACTATGAGCCCATTAAATGCAAGCTTTGCCGATGCCAGAAAATACAACATCCCACAAGCACACCCTTATTATTGATTGTGCTGTAAAATGCTCAGTAGTTGCCAAGATTCCTGAAGACTTTATGGCGGCTTGGTGGCACAGTGGTAGAGTTGCTGCCTTGTAGCTCCGGAGGCACGAGTTCGATCCCGACTACGGGTGCTGTATGTACGGAGTTTGTACGTTCTTGGAGTTTGCTCCGAGATCTTTGGTTTCCTCCCGCACTCCAAAGACGTACGGGCATGTAGGCTAATTGTCCCTAGTAGTAGGATAGTGTTAATGTGTGGGGATCGCTTGTTGGTGGGCCGAAGGGCCTGTTTCCGCACTGTAACTCTAAACCTCCTTACAGTTTTAATCGTATTGCAACTGGGAGTGCGAAATTGGGCTTAGTTTAATATCCCAAATGCTGGAAAGGGTGAAGTAAAGATTTACAAGGTTGCCAGGAGAAGTTGAGCAGGATGTGATTTTATTTTTTGGAACGCAAGAAGATTAAGGAAGATCTTATTGACACAGTCACACAGTCTTTTACCCAGAGTAGGGGAATTGAGAGCCAGATGACGGAGGTTTCAGGTGAGGAGGGAAAAGATTTAATAGGTACCAGAGGGGCAACTTTTATTTTTTACATAAAGGGTGGTAGGTATATGGAAACAAGCTACTGGAGGATGTAGTTGTGGCAGGAACATAATAAATATTTAGACAGCTACATGGATTGGAAAGGTTTAGAGAGATATTGGCCAAATACAAGTAAGTGGGACAAGTGTTGATGGTCGGCATGGGCAAATTGGGTCAATGGTCCTGTTTCCATACTCTATGACTATGAGAACTTGTGTATCCATTACAGCACTCTGTCAATACTGCCCTGCTATCCTGTTATGTGTTTCCCATCCTCAATTTAGCAGTCATCACAAGCTCTCATCTCAGTTTCCATGTAATATGCTTTAAATCCACATTCCAAAGATGCATAAATATAATCTAGCTGGGTAGTACAAATGGAGTGCAGGTTCGTCAGACACAATAAGATATCAAACCAAGTTCAGACAAATATTATAGTCAAGAACTTCAGGAGGATTCTTATTGAATCTTCAATAAGATCAGAGGGATCTTATTGGAACATATAAAATTATTAAAGGATTGGACATGCTAGAGGCAGGAAACATGTTCCTGATGTTGAGGGAGTCCAGAACCAGGGGCCACAGTTTAAGAATATGGGGCAAGCCATTTAGAACAGAGATGAGGAAAAACCTTTTCACACAGAGAGTTGTGAATCTGTGGAATTCTCTGCGTCAGAAGGCAGTGGAGGCCAATTCCCTGGGTACTTTCAAGAAAGAGTTAGATGGAGCTCTTAAAGATAGCGGAGTCAAGGGATATGGGGAGAAGGCAGGAATGGGGTAATGATTGTGGATGATCAGCAATGATCACAGTGAATGGTGATGCTGGCTCGAGGGGCCGAATGCCCTGCTCCTGCACTTATTGTCTATTGATTGCCTGCAATACATGGCTAATATTTATCTTTCACTGAAAATCTTAGCATTAACTGTATATTTTTCTTTACATTCAACCTCCCAAAGTGCAAAAACTCACACTTGCTTGGATTGAACTCCATTTGCCATTTCTCTGCCCATTTTTGTAGCTGACCTATATCCCACTGTACACTTTGAGAGCCTTTCTAACTGTCCGCAAATCCACAACTAAATTTGGTGTTGTCTGCCAACTTGCTAACCAACCTACATTTCATCTAAGTATAGAAACAAGGAAATGCAGATGCAGGTTTGCACAAAAAGGACACAAATTGCTGGAGTAACTCAGCAGGGTCAGGCAGCATTTCTGGAGAATATGGATAAGTGACGTTTCGGGTCAGGTCCCTTCTTCAGGCCTGAAACGTCATATATCCCCGTCCTCCAGAGATGCGACCTAATCCACTGAGTAACTCCAGCACTTTGTGTCCCTTTGTGTACATTTAAACCAATCTGTATTTGGGCTCCTCAATGTAAATACCGTATACTGATCTTGAAGAATAAGTGTATCATTGCTACAATTGGAAAGACCCTGAACTTCTAGAAGGGGTGAAGTGAAACGGCAGGTTGAGACATGGGAAGGCAAGGGGTATGTGGGTGAAGTCACAGTAAACTGTGCATCCCAGAAGAAATAATCCCTTCAGAATGCCCATATAGCCTTCTGGATAAACTCAATATATTCTACGCTCATTTTGATAAGGAGAACAGTGATGTTCCATACGATACTGTCTGATGGTATTGTAATCTCAGTCACCAAGTCATGTCAGAGGCCTCAGAAAGCATCTAGACCCGATGGTATATCTGGTCAGGTTTTCAAAACGGGCCAACTGGCTGACATTTTGCAGACATCTTTAACCTCTCACCACTGATGTCTGAGGTTCTCCCTTGCTTTAAAAGGGTATCAATAATACTGGTGCCCAAGAGAGGGAAAAGATTTAATAGGAACCAGAGGGGCAACTTTTTTTTTTTTACATAGAGGGTGGCAGGTATATGGAAACAAGCTGCTAGAGGATGTAGTTGTGGCAGGAACATAAGAAATATTTAGACAGCTACATGGATACTGGTTACATGCCTCAATGACCACCGACCAGTGGCATTAACATCCAAGGTGATGAGATGCTTTGAGAGGTTGGAGTGTTTGTAGTGCACGTCAACTCCAAATTGTACCTGGGCCCACAACAATTTGCCTACCACCATAATAGATCAATGGAGGACACAATCTCGCTGGCTCCCCCACTTTGCACTGGATCACTTTGACAATAAAAACACATATGTCATGTGTTTCGGCCTGAAACGTCGCCTATTTCCTTCGCTCCATAGATGCTGCTGCACCCGCTGAGTTTCTCCAGGATTTTTGTGTACCTTATGTCATGTGTCTACCTCCTCTCCCAATAGTTAGTACACTCCCATTCAGGCAACAACCTGGATCTATTTAATTTGAAGCCTACTTCAATTGAGAGGTATTGCTTACATGACCAGTTTACCAGTTGAGGATTTTTTTTTTAACATATAATTACTGACATAGTGTGCACTTAAAATCTAACAAAGTTAAGAGCTTCTTAACATTCAATTAAGTGCGTTGCAGGCACCCACCACCCTTTGTATAAAATCACCTGCACTGCACCACTTCATTAAACTTTATCCCTCTCACCTTCAAACTACATTAATAGTTTCCCATTTCCACATTCCATCAAAATTTAGCTGGATGGAAGAGATACAGAACATAAATCAGTACAGCACAGGAACAGGACTGGCACAACAATGTCCTTGTTGAACATGATGCCAAGTAATGCCTGCACATAATCCATATGTCTCCACACCCACATGTCTATCTAAAAGCCTCAAATGCCTCTATCACTTCAGTCTCCACCATCACTGCCGACAGCGCGTACCAGATACCCACCACCCTGTGTAAAAACAGTTGCCTCGCGCGTCTCCTTTAAACTTTGCCCCTCTCACCTTAAAGCTATGCCCTCTAATTGCTAAAAATAAATAACTACAATAATGTTTATTCTCATGTTATCATGAGGAGGTCTAAGCACCTGTCATCTGTCTAGATACCTTTTCCCTCCATTTATCTGTGACTAGAGGGCAGGCCATCCTAGACTAGGTATTGTGTAATGAGGAGGGATTAGTTGGTGATCTGGTTGTGCAGAGCCCCTTGGGCAACAGTGACCATAATATGGTGGAATTCTACGTTAGGATGGAAAGTGACACAGTTAATTCAAAGACGAGGGTCCTGAAGTTAAAGAAAGGAGACTTTGAAGGTATGAGACGGGAATTGGCTAGGATAGACTGGCAAATTATATTTAAAGGGTCGATGGTGGAGATGCAATGGTAAAAATTTAAAGACTACATGGATGAACTCCAGAAATTGTTCGTCCCTCTCTGGCAAAAAAAAATAAAACAGGGAAGGCAGCTCAACCGTGGCTAATGAGGGAAATCAAGAATGGTGTTAAATCCAAGGAAAAGACATATACACTGGCCAGAGAAAGAGGCAAACTGGAGGACTTGGAGAAATGTTAAATTCAACAGAGGAAGACAAAGGGGTTAACTAAGAGGAGGGGGTGGGGGGGAAAGGGCATGAAAGAAAGCTTGCGGGGAATATAAAAACTAACTCTAAAAGCTTCTTCAGATATGTAAAAAGGAAAAGATTAGTGAAGACAATTGCAGGTCCCTTACAATCAGACAGGTGAATTTATAGTGAGAAACAAGGAAATGTCAGAACGGTTAAATGAGTACTTTGGTTCTGTCTTCACTAAGGAAGACACAAACAATCTCTCAGAAATACTCGGGGACCGAGGATCTAGTTTGAGGGAGGAATTGAAGGGATCCACATTAGTCAGTAAATGGTGTGAGGTAAACTATTGGGACTGAAGGCAGATAAATCCAAAAGGCCTAATGGTCTGCATCCCAGAATACTCAAGGAGCTGACCCTAGAATTGTGGATGCATTGGTAATCATTTTCCAATGTTCTCTCGATGCTGGATCAGTTCATGTGGACTGGAGGGTAGCCAATGTAACTCTACTCTTTAAGAAAGGAAACAGAGAGAAAACTGGGAATTATAGTCCAGTTAGCCTAACATCGGTAGTGGGGAAGATGCTGGAGTCGATTGTTAAAGGTGTTATAGCAGCGCATTTGGAAAGCGGTGACAGGATCGGTCAAAATCGGCATGGTTTTATGAAGGGGAAATCATGCTCGACTAATCTTCTGGAATTTTTTGAGGATGTAACAAGTAGAATGGATAAGGGAGAGCCAGTAGATGTGGTGCTGGACTTTCAAAAAGCCTTTGACAAGGTCCCACACGAGAGATTAGTGTGCAAAATTAGAGCACATGCGCATGTGGGTAGGGTATTGACATGGCTAGAGAACTGATTGGCAAAAAGGAAGCAAAGTAGGAATTAATGGGTCCTTTTCAGAATGGCAGGCTGTAACTAGTAGGGTGCTGCTAAGCTCACTGCTGGGACCCCAGTTATTTACAATATATATTAACGATTTAGACGAGGGAATTAAATGTGACATCTCCAAGTTTGCGGATGACACAAAGCTGGGTGGCAGTGTGGGCTGCGATGAGGATGGTATGAGGCTGCAGGGTGAATCGGATAGGTTGGGTGAGTGGGCAGATGCAGTACAATGTGGATAAATGTGAGGTTATCCAGTTTGGTGGCAAAAACAGGAAGGCAGATTATTACCTGCCTGGTAGGTAAACACAAAATGCTGGAGTAAATCAGCGGGTCAGGCAGCATCTCTGGAGAGAAGGAATGGGTGACGTTTCGGGTTGAGACTCTTCTTTAGGCTGTTTATCTGAATGGTGTCAAATTAGTAAAAGGGGAGGTGCAATGAGATCTTGGTGTGCTTGTACATCAGTCACTGAAAGTAAGCATGCAGGTACAGCAAGCAGTGAATAAAGCTAATGGCATGTTTTCCATCATTGCGAGAGGATTTCAGTTTAGAAGCTAGGAGGTCTGCAGTTGTACAGGGCCCTGGTGAGACCACACCTGGAGTATTGTGTGCAATTTTGGTTCCTAATTTGAGGAAGGACATTATTGCTATTGAGGGTGAGCAGCGTAGGTTCACCAGGTTAATTCCCGGGATGGCGGGACTGACATATGATGAAAGAATGTGTCGACTGGGCTTGTATTCACTGGAATTTAGAAGAAATGGGGATCTTATAGAAACATATAACATTCTTAAGGGATTGGACAGGCTAGATGCAGGAAAAAACTTTCCCGTTGTTGGGGTAGTCCAGAACGAGGGGAAAAAACTTCACCCAAAGAGTTATGGATCTGTGGAATTCTCTCCCACAGAAGACAGTGGAGGCCAATTCACAGGATGTTTTCAAGAGAGAGTTAGATATAGCTCTTAAGGTTAAAGGAATCAAGGGATATGGGGGAAAAAGCAGGAACAGTGTACTGATTTTAGATGATCAGCCATGAACATATTGAATGATGGTGCTGGCTTGAAGGGGCAAATGGCCTACTCTTGCAGCTATTTTTCTATCTTTCTTTTCTATGTTTCTAAATGTGGACATCACTACCTAGGCTAGCAATTTATTGCAGAAAATGAATGCAGAAGCTCACACACAAGATCAGTCATATCTGTTAGGTGACCTTTCATCAGATCAGTTCTTTCGTCATTGGTTAGAAACATTAACTTTGTTATTTTGCCACAGGTACAGCCTGTCTAACTGTGTATTTGCAGTAGTTTCATAGGTTAATCCTAATATTTTCCCCCTTATACATGTGTGATTAACCAGCAGGATAAATATCTCCCATTTCCTCCTGAACATCAGGTGTTATTAATAAAAGTGAAAAAGGCTTGCGCTTGTGGCAGAGGATCTAGATCTGTTGACGTCCAAGATGTGGTTCCAACCACCGTGGTATAACTTTTCTTCCTCCATATTCCTTGGCCATAAACTTCAGATTTACTTCCGAAATTCTCTACTCTTTGGTTATTCAGCTGTAACCATCCATTCCTTTTCCGTGTTGACATTTTAGTTCCGTGGTTTATTCGTTGTCACCTTCCTTTCCACAGCAACATCAGGTGTGTAATTTGTTCATCACTCCACTGATCCGAAATGTTCCCCTTGTACTTGTCCTGGTTATTACCTCGAACATCTTTTAGGGTTGATAGGGTAGGGGGGCTGCATAATGATGCAGTTAATAAGGCTACTGCCTCACAGCTTCAGAAACCTACGTTCGATTGTGACCTCAGATGCTGTCTGCGTGGAGTTTGCACGTTCTCCCTACCACTGTGTGGGTTTCTTCTGGAAGCTCCAGTTTACTCCCACTTCAACAGATGTGTGGGTTTGTAAGTTAAATTGCTCCAGGGTACAGGGAGTGGATACAAAAGTGCCAAAACATAGATCCAGTGTGAGCAGGTGATCAATGGTTGGCATGGACTCGATGGGCCAAAGGACCAGTTTCCATATCTGTATATTTAAATTAATTAATCAATGAAAAGATTGGTGGGCTAAAAAGTTATCTCTGAGGTTTTGTTTCTCTTTACAGCTGTTGACTGGCCAGTTGAGTGCTTGAGTCTGAAGAAGGGTCTCAATCCAAAACATCACCCATTCCTTTTCTCCAGATGCTGCCTGTCCTGCTGAGTTACTCCAGCACTTTATGTCTATCTCTGAGCGTTTACCACCTTTGCCTGCTATTATTTCATGAAAGCACTCCTATTATTTACAGAAAAATTGAGCAAACAAAC
This sequence comes from Leucoraja erinaceus, assembly GCF_028641065.1. Lineage (NCBI taxonomy): Eukaryota > Metazoa > Chordata > Chondrichthyes > Rajiformes > Rajidae > Leucoraja > Leucoraja erinaceus. The sequence goes on along the minus strand of NC_073394.1, from coordinate 27,993,582 downwards.
AAGGCACTGTCATTGTCTCATTGCCTCCATAAATGATATATATTAAACAATGTCACTCTGAAACACAAGATGCATAAAAGGGCCCCCTTTTACAAGATCCTGTTTCCTTTCCAGCGTTCCTGAACTCCTACCAGCCTTAAAAGAGCACTAAGTGAATAGACAAACCTCAGGGATTCCCATAGCACTGCTCTTTGACGACTTGTCGGAAGAGGCATTGCTTTCAATTTTATCAAAGAGGTAAATCTACTCTTGAAGCAGGAGAATCGACCTCTGTGCAAACAGGAAGGCATGTAATGTGGTTCAATTCTTTCCAGAGGCTGCCAGACAACCTTTCCATATTCAATATTTTCTTATTCCAATTTTCATTGGTGCTGTCACTTATCTTAATTGAATCAATTGCTCCAAATTCTCCAGCCATGGGTTGATGTCCAATTCAAACATAGTTGAGTTTGGTTGAGCTTATATACAGAGCGGAAACAGGCCCTTCGGCACACCAAGTCCGCGCGGACCAGTGATCCCTGAAGATCAACACTATCCTACATACACTAGGGACAATTTACAATTTCTATCAAGCCAATTAGCCGACAAACCTGTATGTCTCTTGGAGTGTGGGAGGCAACAGAAGATCTTTGAGAAAACCCACGTGGCCACGGGAAGAACGTACAAACTCAGTGCAGACCGCACCCATAGTCTTGATCAAACCCGGGTCTTTGGCGCAGTAAGTGCTGCAAGGCAGCAACTCTACCGCTACACCAGCATGAAGCCCTGACAGTCAATTTGACATAGCTTTCATCATGCTTGACATGGATGAAAGTTCAAGAATTTTAATCTGGTTAACATCAGTGACCCATCACCAAGTAATATCAGGCAGATTTACCACTCCATGGCGCGACACTTGATGCTGGAACTGCTTGGTACAGGGCAACTGGGGTTAATGACAGATTAGGATCTTAAATAGGGAACAGCGGGGACGTTGCAACTGGTGCTCTTGCCATTGAGTTGGGGGAAAAGTAAGCAACAAGCAACTGCAGATGCTGGTTTACGAAAAAAGACGTTCTCCAGAAATGCTGCCTGATCTGCTGAGCACCTCCAGCCCTTAGCATCATTTTTTGGGGGTGGGAGGGGGTAGGGCTGGGGGAAAGCAGTGTTAACATTACCCCTCTTTCACTACCTTGTTACATCTAGTGAAGTCTTGGAATCAAGACTGTCTAAAAGGTCGGAGGATGCAGATTCAATAACTTTCAAAGTAACATCTTTTCAAAGAGCCACTCATGTATCATTTTAAAAACATGTCTCTCTCCTCACTGATGCTGCCTGGCCTGATGATTATTTCCAGCATATTTGACTTTTTTTTTTAAACCCTTCTGGTTCAGTCTTGTGTTGGGCTCCTATAGCAGGTAGATTTCCTTGAGGCGCTTAGTATACCAACTTCATTACCAACTTTATATCTGAATTATGAACCCTAATCTGAAGAAGAGTTCCGATCCGAAAACTCACCCATTCCTTTTCTCTAGAGACACTGGCTGACCCGCTGAGTTAATCCAGCATCTTATGTTTATCGATGTGGTGGCAAGTTCCACATACTAAGCATCTCCTCCTGTGGTCTTTCTCCTGATGGCCACATCAGTCAGTATCTGATATTTATGGTGATATTTTAGGAAATATGTTCTCTGAGCCTACTCTTATAATTTTTATCACCCCCCCCCCCCCCCCTCCCCCCCCTGCCCTCCATCTCAGTTTGCTTTCTTCCCGAGTGGGTGGCAATCACTCTCCCTTCAGTTTTTGGGTAAAACATCCTCAAGGTGGATGGGACTTATTTTGGGCACCACACACTTATATGAGAATGAATTATCAACCGTACTTTGACTTTTGCATCAGCATCAGTATGATGACACCAAACCATGTCACCAAACTGATGAAATGGGTGGAAAAAGTGACCCATTTCACGAGCTGTTGCACAGAGCATATTAATAACTTGGAAGATCGTTAGCTTGTGTATTTCATCACGACATTATTCCCATTGAAGTGGAGTAATTATACAAGAATTGACCCTCACCACCCGCTCCCATCGGACGGTTATGAAAGTAGATCGATGAAACTTTTTCTTTGATGATTTAGCTTCCCCGTCTGGTCGAACCCCCACTGAACTGATCAAGAAACCAAACAACCAAGATCACGAATTCTCACAAGAACAACCTTATAACAGCTTCTTGAGAAGGTGGAGACAGCAAATGTAATAACATTCAAAGTAAAAACATCTTTCAGAGAGCCACTCTTGTATCAGCCATGATCACAATGAATGGCGATGCTGGCTCAAAGGGCCAAATGGCCTCATCCTGCACCTATATTCTATGTATCTATGTATCATTTTACTATTCTAAAGAAATTGATAAAATCCGAAGAGAATATCAAGATTTATTATTTACGGCTGCCTCTGGTTGTCCGGCTGTGGCGGCCAAGTCAATGGAAGATTTTAAGGCGGAGATTGACAAATTCTTGATTAGTACAGGTGTCAGGGGATATGGGGAGAAGACAGGAGAATGGGGTTAGGAGGAAAAGATAGATCAGCCATGATAATATGGCAGAGTAGACGATGGGCCAAATGGCCTAACTCTGCTCCTAAAGCTTATGTAGTCTCACAAGATGTTCAAAGCATTTAAAGGGGGTTTGTGCCATTTACAAATATTACTTATAAAATAATAATATTTAGCAAGGTAAATCACTGCGAGTATGATTGGCTAAGATAGGGAGAACAAGGAAGAGAACGTCCAGCACACACTTTATCTGGAACAACTCGGCACATCAACCAAACCTTTCCAAACAATGAACAATACGAACCTGACCACAACATTCAAACCGTTCACCAAGGTGAACATACAACATAAATAAATCAGTTAACATCGAGTCCTGTACAGATTCCGATGACCTCTTGCAAGTACACATTAGTTCATGGGCTAGCTTAAAAGAGCGAAGTGGAGTTTTACCGCCTCAGACAAACCTCGCCACCTTTTCTGATAAATAACTCTACACCTTGGGCCATTTTTAACGACTGCACAAGTTACAGCAACGCAGTGAAGAAGGGACATATTGAAAGAAAAAACCATTGACACCTTAAAACAGGAGAGATGGCGGCCGACTTACTAACTAGTGAAAATAGTTCATGCAAAGAGACGACTCTGCAGTTCTGATCCGCTAATATGGTAGGAAAAGTTAGACACTATTTAAGACATCGCTCTCCGAGATCCGCTAAATGCACAATAAAACTTCAAAACAGATAGTCTACTTGTCATTCATAACATCGACTTAGATATAGAACGTTAAACTATTTGGAAACTCGTCCATTCCACTTTCTTGGAGAACGGGCGAGTTTGCAGAACATGCTATTGTTATTTTAGTGAACTTTACTCACACTGTGAAGTGGTAGATGAAACATTTCCAACCAGTGGGCCGTTCTAGAAAGTTGTAAGTTCTGCCTTGGAGGTTGACCTTGGAGATGAAGGGCTTCCTGACGTTGTACACCGCCATCTGGGTGGGTAGGGTGATGGCTTTAGCGGGAACGGGGGGGTCGATGATCACCTCGTCAGCGCCTCGGTTGTCCGGGTTCTTGTACGCCGTGCACTCGGGGATGTTGCTCCCCTCTATGCTCGAGTCCTCAGACATCTCCAACATGGTCGGTCTGCAGACCGCGCCGTCCGCCTGGGAAGTGGAGGCACTCCATCGTGGCTTGGCTTCGGTGGACATCGGTGTGGGAGGGACGTTCAGGCAGGCGGTGGTGGCTTCGGGCCGTCACACGGAGCGCAGCTGAGGGAGGGAGACAGAAGGGGATTAGGAGGATGAAGCTAGTGGGACCATGTCAGAACTCAAGAGGCGGGTGTGAGTAGCCCGCTCCTCCAACCCCCGATAGTGTAGAAAGAAGGAAGAGAGACCACGAAGTGTTGGGTCATCGGCTGTTGAGATATCTGGCCGAGACGCGTATCCCGCTTTGTGTAGGATGAAGGTGAAAGCAGGATCTTGAGAGGCTACAATCGAAGAAGAGAGGGGAGGCAGCGGGCGCTTAAGACATGTGTGTATAGTTCTCTGAACAAGGCTAGGGGATAGGAAGGGTGTGGGAGGCAAGTACAAGGAGGAATCGCCGCCTGGCGAGTTTTTACAATGTGTATATTAAGGAGACCCGCGAGAACTCGGGTTGAGCAGACGGCGGGGGGGGGGGGGGGGGGGGGGGGGGGGGGGGGGTAACGTGGTCAGAACCTGGAAAGACTTGAAATGTAAACAGCGGGCGGTCAGAGATGGATGAAGCGCGTCATTTTTACATCAGCCCTGAACCCACGCGAAGAAAATTATCTCAAAGAAACATCGCAACACAGAACCAACTATTCTTTAATCAGCTTGTTCATCACCACATTTACTAATTGAGTAACTAACGTGATTGCAACTTCTTTCAAACCGAAAATCGAATACTAGAGGACTTCGGTTTAAGGCGAGGGAAAGATTTAATAAGAACCAGAGGGGGTATTTTTCCACTTAGAAGGTGGTGGGTGCATGGAACGAGCTGACAGATAGGGTAGCTGATGCAGCTTCTACCGCAACGTTTAAGAAACAATTAGACAGGTACATGGATAGGACAGGTTGAGAGAGACATGGGCCAAACGCAGGCAGGTGGGACTAGTGTAGATTGGACACGTTGATCGGTGTGGACAAATTGAGCTTCTTTCCCCGCTCTGTGTCAAAATAAGACAACCGCTCTGTGACAAAACTTAAAAACAGTTTGACAGTTCCAGGTTTCCTAAGATTAACGAGATATGGAGGATTTAATTGACTGATTTGAAGATAATTTTGTGAATTCAGTATTTCTTTAATATCATTTTCACTGAGTACTCGCATAGAGAGAGGAAACGAAAAAAACGTTGCTCGATCAGTTTCCATTCAGTGTAATTAATAAAAAAAAGGATAAATACATAGAGCTTTAAAAACAAATTAAAATTAAAACAAAACAAAAAAGAATCAAGGTGCAAATCATCCTCTTTAAAAATATGCAGCGGGACGCCTCGGGTCGCATTCAAAGCGAAAGAGTGGCGGAACGAGCTTATGGTTCGGCTGCTGACTGGTTCGGCAGCTCGGCCACTCTTTCACAGTGAGTGCTCAGGGGGATGACAGCCCTGGAGCGGCGCGGCGCGGTGGGGACACACACCTGTCAGTGGGCTGGTACTGTGGCAGCGGTGCCGGACACCAGGGCAATTCTTTTACAGGTGTTTGCAATAGTTTTTTCGTTAAAGCTAATCTTCTCTCTCTCTTGGTGCTGTGTTAACCTGGACTCGACTCGGGGATAAAGGGGAAGCGCTCGCTCGGCGCCTTCACACCACAGCCGGGAGAGAGAAGGAAGCCCTTTCTTTTAAAAAAAAAACCTGAAGTTACACTCACCGAAGCAAAGCAGGCAGGTGACTGTGTGCTGTGGCGGGACTCTCTCTCTCTGCTCCCCAATCCTCAACCCCCACCATCAAAAAAAAAGGGCTCCTCCACTTGTCTTAAAGCAACAGCAGCCGCGGTCGAGCCGGCGACACTTTGTGGCCTTTCTTCATGTCTCCGGCGAGGGGAAGAAGCGCCAGGAAGGGAGGCGAGCCGAACCAGGCAGCGATGAACTACTGGCAGATCACGGTGTCCTCTGGCCCGGCCTTGCGACTCGCTGAACTGTAACTAATCCGACAACAACCCCGCGCTCCCACAGCGTCTCTTTAAATGGGACCTGCGAGTGACTCGGGGCGTGGTGGATCACTCACACTTCACGCTTTGAGGGTGTGCCTTACCCCCTTCTCGCTCACCTGAAACAAAGGGAGGAGACTTGTGGTGAAATTCTTCACACTGTTAAACAGGACGTCCCAGAGCGCGGGGGAATCCAACGCTTAAATCGAACTTGAGATACAACAACGGCAGCCCCTTTGACACACCAGTGTGGGTTGTCTTATTTGGGAAGAATTGCTTCACACAGACAACACACACACACAACACACAGTCACAGAGCTCCCCGCTACACAAAAATGCTGGAGAAATGGTGCACAGTCACAGAGCTCCCCTTCTGATTTCTCATCCGCTGGAATAAATCACCTAACATAGACGCAAAAAGCTGGAGTAACTCAGCGGGACAGGCAACATCTCTGGAGAGAAGGAATGGGCGACGTTTCGGGTCTAGACCTTCTTCATTGGGGAGAAGGGGAGGGAGCGATTATTCTTGTTTCAGTGAAAGTTTGGAGAACGCCGGCGGTTTCAACTGAGATTTAATGAATCTCGTCTCCTGCGTCGCCACCGAGAATCTGGTTTCGGTCCGCTACAACCGGAGAGGCAAAGGTCACAGTCATTGGAAATTATTTGCTCTTACATTTGGAGGTGGCACAGTCAGTGGAGTGAGCTGCACAGCGCCAGAGACCCGGGTTCAGTCTGTGGAGTTTGCTCCTTCTCCCAATCCCTTCTTTGGTACTGACCTTCCCACCATCGAACGGATCGACAGGAGTCGCTGCCTCAAAAAGGCAGCCAGCATCATCAGAGACCCATTACTTGATTAGTCATAGAGTGATATAGTGTGGAAACAGGCCCTCACTTGATTAGTCATAGAGTGATATAGTGTGGAAACAGGCCCTTCGGCCCAACTCGCCCACACCGGCCAACAATATCCCAGCTACACTACTTGCCTGCGCTTGGTCCGTTTCCCCTCTAAACCTGTCCTATCCATGCACCTCTCTAATTGTTTCTTAAACGATGGGATAGTCCCAGCCTCAACTTCCTCCTCTGGCAGCTTGTTCCATACACCCACCACCCTTTGTGTGAAAAAGTTACCCCTCGGATTCCTATTAAATCTTTTCCCATTCTCCTTAAAACCATGTCTTCAGGTCCTCGATTCCCCTACGCTGGGAAAGAGACTCTGTGTATCTTCACGATCTATTCCTCTCATGATTGTGTACACCTCTATAAGATCTCACCTCATCCTCCTGCGCTCCATGGAATAGAGACCCAGCCTACTCAACCTCCCCCTATAGCTCACTCCATCTAGTCCTGGCAACATCCTGGTAAATCTTTTCTGAACCCTTTCAAGCTTGACAATATCTTTCCTATAACATGGTGCCCAGAACTGAGCACAATATTCTAAATGTGGTCTCACCAACATCTTATACAACTCCAACATGACCTCCCAACTTCTATACTCTATGTTTAGTACGGGTGTAAGAGGTATGGGGAGAAGGCAGGAGAATGGAGCGAGGAGGGACACGTAGATCAGCCATGATTGAATGGTAGAGTAGACTTGATGGGCCGAATGGCCCAATTCTACTCCTATCACATGACCTTATGACCACCCAGGCCATATACTAATTTCACTCCTACCATCGGGAAGAAAGTATAGGAGCTTGAAAACTGTAACATTCAGGAACAGCCTCTTCCCTACAGTCACCAGACTATTAAACACTACAAACTCCAAATAGGCTCTGAACTATACACACTTGGGACATTATATTTGACTTTTCACTACTATTGTCTATTTATTTGTCTTTTTTGTGTATACTGAACTTTTTTGTGCAGTTTACTATAGGTTTTACAGAGTACTATGTTGACATATCTGTTGTGCTGCTGCAAATAAGAATTTCAATGTTCCATTTCGGGACATATGGCAATAAAATACTCTTGACCACGTGGGATTCCTCTGGTTTCCTCTCACATCCAAAGACATGCAGATTGCTGGGTTAACGGAAACAGGTCCTTCGGCTTTCTGAGCCCACGCCGGCCATTCATCTCTTGTTCACACTGATTCTATGTTACCCACTTTCCCATCCATTCTAATTACTAGTAGTCAATTAGCCTACAAACCCACACTTTCTTAGGATGTGGCAGTAAACCAGAGCACCCATAACAAACCCATGTACACATAGGGAGAATGTGCAAACTCCACACAGACAGCACACGGGGTCAGGATGGAACCTGGGTCTCTGGCGTGGTGAGGCAGCAACTCTACCACCTGACCTCAACATATCAGCAAGATTTATGGGAGATTCCCTTTGATCCTTAGAAGACAGGACGAAAGTGGTCTATAACTACCCTGGCTAAATTCTGAAGGAGGGTCCCAACCTGAAATGTCACCCATCATTTTTCTCCAGAGATGCTGCCTGACCCTGGACTACACTTCTTCCCACCCTGCTTCCTGTAAGGACTCCATCCCCTACTCCCAATTCCTCCGTCTACGCCGCATCTGCTCCACGGATGAGGCGTTCCACACCAGGACATCTGAAATGTCCTAATTATTCAGGGAACGGGGGTTCCCCTCCTCCACCATAAATGAGGCTCGCACCAGGGTCTCTTCCATACCCCGCAACACTGCTCTCTCTCCCCATCCCCCCACTCGCAACAAGGGCCGAGTTCCCCTAGTCCTCACCTTTCACCCCACCAGCCGTCACATACAAAAGGTAATCCTCCGTCAGTTTCGCCACCTCCAACGTGACCCCACCACTCGCCACATCTTCCCATCTCCCCCCATATCTGCCTTCCGCAAATACCGCTCCCTCCATAACTCCCTTGTCAATTCTTCCTTTCCCTCTCGTACCACCTCCTCCCCGGGCACTTTCCCTTGCAACCGCAAGAGATGCAACACTTGTCCCTTTACCTCCCCCCTCGACTCCGTTCAAGGACCCAAGCAATCGTTCCAGGTGCGACAGAGGTTTACCTGCATCTCTTCCAACCTCATCTATTGCGTCCGCTGCTCTAGATGTCAGCAGATCTATATCGGTGAGACCAAGCGGAGGTTGGGCGATCGTTTCGCCGAACACCTCCGCGCAGTCCGCAATAACCAAGCTGACCTCCCGGTGGCTCAGCATTTCAACTCCCCCTCCCACTCCATCTCCGACCTCTCTGTCCTGGGTCTCCTCCATGGCCACAGCGAGCAGCACCGGAAATTGGAGGAACAGCACCTCATATTCCGTTTGGGGAGTCTGCATCCTGGGGGCATGAACATCGAATTCTCCCAATTTTGTTAGTCCTTGCTGTCTCCTCCCCTTCCTCAGTCCCCCTCAGTCCCCCTGCTGTCTCCTCCCATCCCCCAGCCTTCGGGCTCCTCCTCCTTTTTCCTTTCTTGTCCCCGCCCACCCCCGCCCCCGATCAGTCTGAAGAAGGGTTTCTGCCCGAAACGTTGCCTATTTCCTTCGCTCCATAGAAGCTGCTGCACCCGCTGAGTTTCTCCAGCTTTTTTGTGTAACCATGCTGCCTGACCCGTTCAGTTACTCTAGCACTTTTTGTCCAATTGTCAAATTGGGTACATCTACAATACATGACACAATCGATACGCCAAATAATTGTGGAATTATGCAACATGAAAGTGAGACATTTGGTCTTTAGCCAGTTATTTGAACAATACTTAGACTCATTCTGCCATCCCTTCCCAATAGCTTGCTACTTTTCCCTTTTCAAATATGTATCCAGTTTCATTCTGAACAATATCAAAAAATTGTTTCACCAGGGGAGTGTGATTCACGTTATTAAATACCTGAACCATAACAATAAATTCTCAACTTTATATTGTCCTTTTGTGTTAATCGTAACTGGAATGTATTCATATGGATCATTAGATCGGCATCATTAGATCTGCTTTATTTGTCATGCTTACAATGACAACAGATACTTGGGATCATTGAGAATTGAGTTAATTTTCAAGGCAGTGAATGATCTGGGTTGAAAAACTAAGAGCTTTGCACAGAGGCGGCACGGTGGTCTGTGGTAGAGTTGCTGCTTTACAGTGCCAAAGACCTAGGTTTGATCTTGACTACGGTGCTGCCTATATGAAGTTTGTACATTTTCCCCGTGACCATGTGAGTTTTCTCCGGGTGCTTCTCTTTCCTCACACAGTCCAAAGATGTACAGATGTGTACCTTAATTGTTCGGTAAAGATTATAAATTGTCCCTAGTGTGTAGGATACTGCTTGTGCACGGTGGACGGTGTGGACGAAGGGCCTGTTTCACGCTGAATTTCTAAACTAAACAGACAAAACTAAAATATATTTGGGAAATGGCTGGTGTGATTTCAAAGAATGACAAAAAAAAAGCAGAAAAAAGGTCTGCTTTAGAATATTGATAATTTGGCTCATATCATATTAGTTATGAAGATTGTTAAGTTGATGATCAAATTTGAAATCTGGAACTCCAAAATAAACAGATGCCTCTCCCTGGCCATTCACTCATTGCTGGGACAACAAGGAGACCTACATCAGACCTCTATTTATTGACTCTACATCTGTCTTCAATACCATAACCCCAACCAAACCTCTCTGCTAGGAGTCAGCATACCCGTCTGCAACTGGATCCTTGACTTCCTGACCCATAGACCACGATCATTGAGGATGGGTTGAAAAATATAGTCCACGATACTTCTCGATACCAGTGTGCTGCAGGAATTGTCTCACCCCTTGCTATATTGGAATCTGTCTCATGTGCTGCAGGAATCTGTCTCAGCCCCTTGCTATACTCCCAACACACTCACGGTTATGCGGCCAGATTCTGCTCTAACTCCATTTGTAAGTTTGCATGTGACCCTACCATAGCGAGTTGGATCTCTGACAATGACAAGAGGGAGTACAGGAAGGAGATGGAGAGCCTGGTGTCAAGACAGCAACCTCTCCCTCGAGACACAGGAGCTAGTTGATGACTTCAGGAAATGAAGAGGCGTTCATACCCCAGTCAGAATCAGTGGTGCTGAGGAGGGGATGGTTGAGAGATTCATGATTTGAGGAATAATTATCATCAATAATATGCCTTGGTCCAACCACATTAATGTTATGGCCAAGAAAGCATACTTACGCCTATACCTACTAGAAGAATATGGCAGTTTGGCATGTCTCCAATGTCTTACCAACTTTGACAGAGGCACCGTGGAAAGCATCCAATTGGGATGCATCACAACTTGGTTTGGCAACAGCTCTGCTGAAGACCACAAGAAATTGCAGTTTGGACACAGCCCAGTTCATTACACAAACTAGCCTCCCCTCACCCATTGAACCCCTCTGCATTTTATACTGCCTCAGAAAAGTAGTAAACATAATCAAGGTCCATTTGCACCCTAGTCATTCCTTCTTCTCTATTTCCATGTGGCCAGAAGATACTAAATCTTGAGAGCACTTACCACCGGATTCAGAAACGGCTTCTTCCCCACTGAGTAACTTTCAGACCTCTCTTAATCAAAACGTGTTGACCCGATCTTCCAACCTACCTCATTGCAGCATGTGCAGTTTTTCATATTTGATCTACACTTTCACTATAACTGTAGCACTATATATTTTGTACTCTGGTTATTTTTCTTCTGGCATTATCTGCTGTATTTCTGCATAGCTTCATTGTATTTGTGTTTGGTATGATTTGACTGGATAGCACGTAAAACAAGTTTTTCACTGTATTGCTGTACACGTGACAAAATAAACCAATAGTAATATGTAAGTAAGGAAGTAAATATATTAAAAGTAATTCAGAAAAAAAGTTTACTAGATTGATTCCAGAAATGATAAGTAAGCCTTACAGTGGAAAGTTGAATGGACTAGCTGACGCCTTTTACAGCACAGACCTACCTCACGCTGCCTCGGCGAGGCCAGCAGCATAATCAAGGACAAGTTGCACACTTCCCTCTTCTCCCCTCTTCCATCAGGCAAAAAGGTATAGAAGTGTGAAAACGCACACCTCCACCTTCAGTTGTTATCAGGCAACTGAACCATCCTACCAACAACTAGAGAGCAGTCCTGAGCTACTATTTACCTAATTTGAGACACTTTGGATTATCTTTGATCAGACATTCCTGGACTTTATTTTGCACTAAACATTATCCACGTTATTCCCTTTATCATGTAAGTTCAAGAGTTCAAGTTCAAGAGAGTTTTTTGTCATGATTCCCTCATAGGACAATGAAATTCTTGCTTTGCTTTGCACACCAGAACATAGTAGGCACGATCCAACATTTGTGCACTGGATCAGCTAGGCAAATGGGCTAAGGAATGGGTAATAGAGTTTAATGCTGATAAGTATGAGGTGTTGCATTTTGAGAAGATCACACAGGGCAGGACCTTCACAGTGAAGGCAGAACCCCGAGGAGTGTTGTCGAGTAGATGGTTCTAGGAGTGTTGGTACATAGTTCCTTAAAAGCGGATAGGTGATGTTTTAGACACATAGAAACTAGAAATTAGGTGCAGGAGTAGGCCATTCGGCCCTTCGAGCCTGCAACTGCCATTCAATATGATCATGGCTGATCATCCAACTCAGTATCCCGTACCTGCCTTCTCTCCATACCCCCTGATCCCCTTAGCCACAAGGGCCACATCTAACTCCCTCTTAAATATAGCCAATGAACTGGCCTCAACTACCCTCTGTGGCAGAGAGTTCCAGAGATTCACCACTCTCTGTGTGAAAAAAGTTCTTCTCATCTCGGTTTTAAAGGATTTCCCCCTTATCCTTAAACTGTGACCCCTTGTCCTGGACTTCCCTAACATCGGGAACAATCTTCCTGCATCTAGCCTGTCCAACCCCTTAAGAATTTTGTAAGTTTCTATAAGATCCCCTCTCAATCTCCTAAATTCTAGAGAGTATAAACCATTTTGGGTCGGGACACTTCGTCTGAAGAATTATCTCAACCTGAAACATCACCTATCCATGTTCTCCAGAGATGCTGCTTGACCTGCTGAGATATTCCAGCACTTTGTGTCCTTTTGGAGTATTGGGTTCAGTTTTGATCACCCTGCTGTAAGAAGGGGCTGGAAAGAGCACAGAGAAGATTTACTTTCGACCAGTGGCTCTAACACCCATAGTAATGAAGTGTTTTGAGCGACTGGTTATGCAGCATATCAAAAATAGTCTACCTGCTGACCTAGACCCATTGCAGTTCGCCTACAGAGCCAACCGATCCACAGAGGACGTAGTCTCAACAACACTGAACCTCGTACTGTCACACCTTGATCGGAAAAATACTTATGCCAGGATCTTCTTCATAGACTTCAGCTCTGCTTTTAATACAATCATTCCGCAGCAGCTGGTGGAGAAGTTGGAGCTATTGGGGGTTGATGCTGGCACATGTAACTGGGTCCTGAACTTTCTATCGCAACGGCAGCAGACAGTCAGGGTGGGCAGTAGGATATCAAAAACCATAGCCGTGAGCACTGGCTCGCCCCAAGGCTGTGTCCTAAGCCCCCTGCTGTTTAGTCTGCTTACACACGACTGTACTGCTAGACTCAACAAGAACTTCATCAACAAGTACGCTGATGACACGACAGTGGTGGGTCTCATCAGTGACAATGATGAGCCGGCGTACAGGATGGAGGTGGAGCTGCTCACAGGATGGTGCAAATCCCACAACCTCATTCTCAACGTGGGAAAAACTAAGGAGATGGTGGTTGACTTCAGGAGGGCGGGAAAACAACACCATACACCTCTGCACATCGATGGAGCTGATGTGGAAAGGGTCAGCAGCGTGAAGTTCCTAGGACTACACCTGTCAGATGACCTGACGTCCACGGCCAACACCACAGCACTGGTCAAGAGAGCCCAGCAGCGACTATACCCTCTCCGAAGACTACGGAAAGCGGGTCTCCCCACTACACACCTACGGACTTTTTATAGGGGGACAATCGAGAGCACATTGACCTACGGCATCACTTCCTGGTTCGGGAGCTGCAAGGCGTACGAACGGCACCAACTAGACAGGATTGTGAAGACCGCCAGCAAGATTATTGGTGCTCCACTCCCTTTCCTGCTGGACATATACAGGAAGAGATGTATCAGCAGAGCCATCTCCATCATCAAAGACCCCTACCACCCATCGCATCACATATTCTCCATCCTGCCATCTGGGAAGAGGTACAGGAGCATTAGCTGCAAAACCAGCAGGATGCTCCTCAGCTTCTTCCCGCAGGCTATAAGACTGCTAAACGGACTTTGCCCCCTGCCAAAGTATCGCGCACCAACCACCAACCTGGACACACTGCAGCAGAGCCACTGTTGTGCCGCTGCCGATCGGAACGCCTGTTCAATGTTTAGTAGAGTGTTAAATTTGTTCATGATATATGTATTTTTATTTCTATTTATTTTTAATGCACACTGAATGGACACTGGTTGAGCAACGTTTTTTTGTTTCCTCTGGGTATGTGAATACTCAGGAAATGACAATAAAGATATACAATACAATACAATACAATACAACAAGGACCTTGCCAAGACTTGAGGGCCTGAGCTATTCGGAGAGGTTGGGCAGGCTAGGACTTTATTCCTTGGAGTACTGGAGGCTGGAGGTGATCTTGCAGTGAATAAGATCACGAGGGGAATAGATGGGTTTAATCCACAGTCTTTTACCCCGAGTAGAATAATCAAGGACCAGAAGACAAATGTTGAAGGTGAGAGGAGAAAGATTTAATTGGAACAGCTTTCACACACAGATAGTGATGGGTATATGGAACAAGCTGTCAGAGGAGATAGTTGAGGCAGGCACCATAACAATATATCAAAGACATTTAGACAGGCACATGAATAGGGAAGGTTTATAGGGATGTGGAAATGGCATAGGTGGGACCTGGTCGGCATGGGCAAGTTGGGACGAAGGGCTCGTATCTGTTCTGCGTGCCTTTACGATTCTATTATAGGTGTCTATTTATTGTTGGTCTCAGATTGTCCTGATTACAACATGGTAGGAAAAAATCAAAAGTATAACACAGAATAAATCAAATTACATAAAGTACAAACAGCATGGAAACAAACCACTAGGAAACAGTTAAATCTCTCAGAGTTGCAGTTAAAACGATTAGTGTTGCAGACAATAAACTGGATATTCTCAGATAGACACAAAGTGCTGGAGTAACTCAGTGGGTCAAGCAGCATATCTGGAGAAAAGGAATAGGTAACGTTTTGGGTTGGAATCCTTCTTCAGAATGGTCACCCATTCTTTTCCCCAGAGGTGATGCTTGACCCGTTGACTTACTCCGACACTTTGTGTCTGTCTTTGGTTTAAACAGCATCTGCAGTTCCTTTCTACGCTCCGAATATCCTCATCAACTGCACTGCCATCTGAGAGTCACTAAATCATTATTTAAATACAACACCTCGTAAACAGCTCGTTCAAAATGATCAGGTATCAAAACAGAAGTTAAGCCCAAGGCACCAAGTTTACAAAAGCTCAGATATAAAAAAAAATGCTATGGATTGTGAAAGCAAATCTTTGAAGTCTGACAAATGCATTTTGAAGACATTTAAATGGTGGGACAAAATTATATTGGGTGGGGTTAGGACAATAAACTGATCACATTGTCCTGGGTAATTAGTGTCTTTCAAATTTAACCCAACTTTAAACGGGGCTTGGTAAACAAAGGAGAAGTGCACACAAGGCACACCTCTATGGGAATATAAACCAGCTGCTCAAATTTCCATCCGATTATAGGTTAGTTTAATTTAATTTAGAGATATGGTGCAGAAGCGGGCCCTTCCACTCACCGAGTCCACGCAGACCTGCGATCCCCTCGTACACTAGCACTATCCTATAAACTAGGGGCAATTTACAATCTTTTTTTAACCAAAGCTAATTAACCAATAAACTTGTACGTCTTTGGAGTGTGGGAGGAAACCGGAGCACTCGGGGAAAACCCACGCGGTCACGAGGCACGAACTCCATACATCAGCACCCGTGGTAAGGATTGAACCCGGGTCTCTGGTGCTGTAAGGCAGCAATTCTACCGCTGCACCACCATGCCTTCCCCTTCTTAAAAGGTCTACATCAGAAGCCCAAATATTGACTATTTTTAATTCAATGTTCAATGCCAATGGTGATTAATGATCGTAGGTTCAAGATGAATAATTATAATTAGAGTTATAAAGTTATGAAAAGATGCCATTCGGCCGATCACTTCTATCAGTGGGCAATATAATCCCATGTTTCAGTGCCTCGCTGTAGCCTTCTATGCTTAGATGATTTAAATGCTCATCTGAACACTTCTTAAATACTGTCAGCGACTCTGCTTACAGCATTCTCTCTGCCAGTGCATTCCAAGTACTCGCCACTCTCTGAGAGGAATCAATCCCCTCTTGGAAAACTTCTAAACATTTAACCCTTATCCTAAACCTATGTCCTTTGGTGTAACTCACCTCTGATCATTTAAACAGTAGACAATAGACAGTAGGTGCAGGAGCAGGCCATTCGGCCTGACGAGCCAGCACCGCCGTTCAATGTGATCATGACTGATCATCCACAGGTACATGGATAGGTCAGGTTAAGAGAGTTGTGGGCCAAACACAAGCAAGTGGGACTTGTGTAGATGGGACATGTTGGCCAGTGTGGGCAAGTTGGGCCGAAGGGCCTGTTCCCATGCTGTAAGACTATGACTCTACCCTCTCTACACCCTTCATCATTATATATATCTCAACCTCCTCATCCTTAGGGACAGCACAGTGCTGCCTTACAGAGTTTCTGCGTTACAGCGTCAGAGACCCGGGTTCAATCCTGACTACGAGTGTTGTCTGAACAGAGTTTGTACGTTCCACCTGTGACCGCGTGGGATTTCTCCAGATGCTCCGGTTTCATCCCACACTCCAAAGATGTATAGATTTGTAGGTTAATTTGGCATTGGTAAAAAAAAATGTAAATTGTCCCTTGTGCGTAGGATAGTGCTAGCGTATGGGGTGATCGCTGGTCGGCGCGGACTTGGTGGGCCAAAGAGCCTGTTTCCGCGCTGTATCTCTAAAGTCTAAAGTCTAAACTCCAGGGACAACAGATCTGGTTTCTCCAGTCTCGCTTCATAACTGAAACAACTCTATCCAAGGCAGCAACCTGGTGAATCTCCTCTTTATCTTCTCCATGCTTTTATTTGTGTTATAAAGTCATGGTACAACCTCCTCGTCTCTTTACGTGAGGGCCATTGTCATAGATTGATGTAGATATTAAATGGGATTCAAGGTCAATAGGGTTAGACCAATACTTCACCAGATCCATTCATGTAGTCACAAGGTTGAAGTGATATTAATTTACGCATTTTATTTTGAAGAACATTTTTCTCTTATCCATGAAATGTTTTGGATGTGGAATTCATTAACACAATGGCCTGGCAGACATGGAAGGCCCAGAAGCAATGACAAGGGAATAAGGGTGGAGAAGGTTATGCTGATAGAATCAGATGAGGAAATATAGAGAAAGTCCAAACGGAATGTATAAAAGATCTTATGGTACTATTTTGAAGAAGACAAGAAGGGTTGTGTCCTGTGACCTAGTCAACTCTCTCATTGAACTAATATAATTGAAACAGGTTCTTGCTTGTGAGAAGATAGACACAAAATGCTGGAGTAACTCTGTGGGTCAGACAGCATCTCTGGATAAAAGGAATAGATGACGTTTCAGGTCGAGACACTGCTTCAGACGTGAGATTTTATATGCCAAATGAATATTATCTTGTGACTAATTGCAGTGGCAAAATCAGATGCAACTTTTCATAAAATAATTGCAAGTTTAAGGTGTCTTAATGTTTCCTCAAACATTGCAGAAATCCATACGTTCTGTGGCCTCTGGATGCCTGAGACACTAAGGCATAAGAGTGAAATTCTGATCTCAAGTGTCCCTACATGTCAATGGGAGTTGACTTTATCGTAATCAGTGCTTCTGCACTTTTGTCAGATTAATCTTTTTTTTCCCCCCATAGGAAAAAATCCATGGACATTTCTCTAAACACATCAGACTGATTAAATGACATAAAAGAGAAGAGTGCAAGCTCTCTATCTGGAGTGACAACACCTCTTATTTGTGAATGATGATTCTTCATTGTCAACATACCAGTACTGTTCCTGTTGCTTCTTTCAGGGCTGTTGCTTATTCGAGCAATCAGCAAGTGTCTCATAGTAAAAAGTGATAACAGTATATTAGTTTGGAGATGTGTTATCAGTGGACATATTTTTCCCAATTAATTTAATTGGGGGTGACTAGCATTGGACTGATTAAACTAATTTAGACTTGACACTTTAGACTTAGCGTGGAAACAGGCCCTTCGGCCCACCGGGTCCATGCCGACCAGCAATTGTCCCATGAACTTGCACTATCCCACACACTAGTAATAAATTACAATTTAAAATTTCTAATTTTTCATTGCTCTCTAACAACCAATAATTAGACCCAATTAATATTTGGTTAAAGTGAAATTCTGAATGTTCTGGTCCAACTAAAATGAAAGGATCAGTTGCCCAGCATTCATCAATGCTCAGGGATGGGGAGAAATGTTCAGAAGCCTAAAATATTGCTGCAATTCATGTACAATTAACATGTTTATCTAATGACTACAAATATTGTGTTCTGAATTTAGTAAATATCACAGTGGCGCAGTAGTAGAGTTAATGCATTACAGTGCCAGAGACCCAGGTTCGATCCTGACTATGGGTGCTGCCTTTACGGAGTTTGTATGTTCTCCCTGTGATTGCGTATGTTTTCTGTGGGCGCCCTAGTTTCCTTGCACACTTCAAAAATGTACAGGTTTGCAGGTTAATTGGCTTTGGTAAAATTGTAAATTGTCCCTGGAGTGTAGGATGGTGCGAGTGTAATAGCTAGTGGGCTGTATTTCTAAAGTCAAAAGTCTAAAACAGTACTAGACGCAATTTGTGTCTCGCACATCAAGTTAGAAAGAAAGATACATTGCTTCCATTGTAGAGATACGGCAAACATAAAAAAATTATTATATAGTGTTGCGGAATGCGGAGAAACAATGCATGGATGATTTTTTTAAATTTTGTATTATTTTGTCTAGGGCACTGCTTTGTATGTCAATTCTCATTCAGTCTCCATCGTCTCTTTATTCCCTGTGCTAACTTCCCATTGTTTTATTCCAACCTTTGGTCTCATTCAGAAGAATCAAAACAAAAAAGATTAGATCAGCCATACTGTCACACTTGACATTGCGTTTGTCTACATATATCTGAACTTTATCTGTAGCGTTTGTTATTTTTTGGTTCTGACTCTCTTGAGTCAGGCTTGCAAATGATAGGGGAAGTGAAAGTGACCTACTGGATTTTATTAAAGACCAACATTGTCAAAGATGTGACCTGGGGCTATGGAATTGGGGCTTAAGTGTTGAGTTATGCAGACTTTAAATAACTACAAATGGACGAAATGTGAAAAATGTATTTAAGAAATATGCTTCCTTACATATTAAAATAGTCCAATGTTTTACAGTCAATTTCACAATTTTGTAGGCACTCTTGTTATGTACGGAAAGCAGACTATTTTCTCCATAGCAAAATGCCTGAAACACAAATGTAAGTAAACTACCTCAGTAGTATTACATGGAGAGGGACTGCAGACACAGGTTTACGCCGAGAATAGATGAAAAATGCTGGAGTAACTCTGCGGGTCAGGCAACATCTCTGGGGAAAGGGTCTCGACCCAAAACGTCACCTATTCCCTTTCTCCAGGGATGCTGCCTGACCCACTGAGTTACTCCAGCATTTTGTGTCTACCTCATTAGTATTGGTTGAGGGAGAAATGTTGACCAGGAAATCAGCTGAAACCCCCCACCCTTTTCTTCAGGTAGTGGCACGAAATCTTCAGGCAGACGGCCTACATTCTTAATCAATTTTGAATGGTCCAGAAAACCTTGTAAGTTTATTCCTGACACCCAACAATGCACACTGAAAATGAGCTCTGGCTCCCTTGTTCAATGTGTGAACAATGGAACAATCAGGCATTTGCAATGATGCTAATGATACGTGCGGTTTTGGACCTATGTCCAAAATTCTTACATGGAAATAAACCTGTAACCTGACCAGATAGTAACCAGAAGGTTGAGATCTAGTTTGGCATTAGTTCTAGGACATATGACTTTTTAGAGATACAGTGTAGGAACAGGTTCTTTGGCCGACCAAGTCTGCACTGACCAGCAATCACACTGTACACTAACACCTTCTGACACATTAGGGACAATTTACAATTTTTGACGAAACCAAATAACCTACAAACCTGTACGGCTTTGGAGTGTGGGGGAAAATCAGAGCACCCAGAGAGAACGCACGTGATCATATAGAGAGAACATACAAACTTAGCATAGACAGCACCTGTAGTCAGGATGGAACCCGCGTCTCTGGCGCCGTAAGGCAGCAGCTCTACCACAACCCGAATATTGAGAACAGTAGCTGTAATAGTTTAGTGAGACCGGTCATGGGGCTCATGAAGGCACTGTACCTCAAATCCTTCTGTATCTGCAGCCCTTAAAGTATTTACTTCTGGAACCTAGATCTCAGTAAACAATGTGTACCTGACCTGTCTGGGGACCCAAGTAATCCAAAGGGACACCAATTTCATGCAACCAAGACAATGAGATTTGAATGTATAGTTCTGCTCCTTATTTTTACTTTAAGGGACAGAAGTTTAGGGGTAATATGAGGGGGAACTTCTTTATTCAGAGAGTGGTAGCGGTGTGGAATGAGCTTCCAGTGGAAGTGGTAGAGGCAGGTTCATTGGTATCATTTAGAAATAAATTGGATAGGCATATGGATGAGAAGGGAATGGAGGGTTATGGTACGAGTGCAGGCAGGTGGGACTAAGGGGAAAAAAAATTTGTTCGGCATGGACTTGTAGGGCCGAGATGGCCTGTTTCCGTGCTGTAATTGTTATATGGTTATAGTTTATATTATCTGAATTACCATCCATTAATACTGATGTGCAAAAAGTGATGTAGGGCGACAGAATCGTAACAAAGCTCAGCCTTACCATTTCCTTACATGATTGCAACTTCATCAGTTCATCTACTGATGGGTTTACATTTTGATGTATTGTATGGCAACATGAAACCTCGGACAATCTCCAGACCTTGAGAGGACAGTTGTAACCAATTGGTGACTGATGGAATTAGATGCTTTAACAGCGCGTCCCATTTCACTCTCCGCTGGTCAACAGGTGTTTAAGCCAACTCTTCCACCTGGTCCCTTGGGCTGCTGAGGAGCGAGGTTGCAGAGTCACAGTCAGAGTTGTACAGCACAGAAACAGGTCATTTAGTACACTGTGACCATGCCGATCATTATGCCTATCTATTGTAATCACACTTGCCTGCATTAATTTCACATCCCTCTAGGCTCTGCTCATTCAAACACCTGTAAAATGCCTCTTAAATGTTACTACTCCTGTCCGCAACACTCCCTCTGCAGACCATTCTAGATACCAACTACTCTTTGTGTGGAAGAATTTACTCCTCAGATCTCCTTTTCCATTCCCCACTTTTACTTCAAACCAATGTGTTATAGATTTAGCCAATTTCATGGGAAACAGTCATTGGCTATCTTCTCTGTCCATGCCTCTCATAATTGTATAACAGTCTGAAGAAGGGTCCCAATCCGAAACTTCACCCATTCCTTCTCTCCAGCGATGCTGCCTGTCCTGCTGAAATACTCCAGCATTTTGTGCCTATTTACACCTCTACCATGTCACCTCTCAGTCCGCTTTGCCCCAGGGAAAACAATCCCGGCCTATCCCATCTCTCTTGATAACTCAAACGGCCCAATCCCAGGAACATCCTTGTGAAACTTTTCCGAACCTTTCCCAGATTATGTCCACACTCCCTTCCTCTACTGTGGTGACCAAAACTACACACGATACTCCAAGTGCAGACTAACCAACAGTTTTGTCAACATGGCATTCCAATGCTCATGATCTGTGCCCAGGCTGATGATGGTAAGTGTGTCGTATGCCTCACTCACCACCCTGTCTACCTGAGTTTCCATTTTCAGGGAGTTACTTCTACTTCTACTCCAACATCTCCCTGTTCAATAAGACTTCCTGAGGCTCTATCATTCACTGTGTATGTCCAACCCTTGTTTAACTTACCAAAATGCACCACTTCACACTTATTGGAGTTACATTTGTCTGTCGATCCCTTGGGCACTTTCCCAATCTATCTGTATGTTGTAATGCTTGTAATTTCAGACAAGCTTTTTCACTATTAACTGTACCAGCAATTTTGGTGTCATCCTCAAACTTATGAATCATGCTACCTACATTCTCATCCAAATGATTAATTAAACTATCTGAATAGAATGTTGCACTGCCTACAATGACCACTGGTACAGCCACAGAGCACAAATCGCAGTTATAGGTCAATAAAATTATTCCCCGGACTGTTTTCCTCCTATTACTTAAATCAGGTCTCTCCTTCTGTTGTGTAGTCACACTTTGAAAGCAGATGATGAATCCCTAAGGAAAATCTCAGCTCTTGAATCAGCCTCTGAAAAATTGCCACAGAGGATGGCAGCCAATGGGAAGGAAATTTCTAGAAGGGATAAGAGAGTAAGGTCAGGGCCAATTGCGAGCAGTCTGAGGGGGGACGTGAATGCGGAGGTCAAAGTGTTGTATATGAATGCGCAAAGTATAAGAAATAAAGTGGATGAGCTTGAGGCTCAGTTAGAAATTGACAAGTATGCTGTTGTGGGAATTACAGAGACATGGCTGCAAGAGGACCAGGGCTGGGAATTGAATATTCAAGGGTATACGTCCTATCGAAAAGACAGACAGGTGGGCAGAGGGGGTGGGGTAGCTCTGTTGGTGAGGAATGAAATTCAGTCCCTTGCAAAGGAATGACATTGAAACAGGGGATGTGGTCAGTATGGATAGAACTAAGGAATTGTAAGGGTAAAAAGACCCTAATGGGACTTATCTACAGGCCCCCAAACAGTAGCCTGGACATAGGGTGCAAGTTAAATCTGGAGTTAAAATTAGCATGTAGCAAAAGTAATGCTGTGGTTGTTATGGGAGATTTCAACATGCATGTAGACTGGGAAAATCAGGTTGGTACTGGACCCCAAGAAAGGGACTTTGTAGAGTGCCTCCGTGATGGATTCTTGGAGCAGCTTGTATTGGAGCTTACCAGGGAGAAGGCAATCCTGGATTTAGTGTTAAGTAATGAACCGGATTTGATAAAGGTACTTGAGGTTAATTAGGAGGCAGTGACCATAATATGGTCAGGTTTATTCTACAATTAGAGAGGGAGAGGGAGAGGGGTAGATTGGAGGTATCAGTGGTTCAGTGAATAAAGGGGACTATGGGGCCCATGAGGAAGGAGCTGGACAAAGTTGACTGGAAAGATACCCTAGCAGGGGTGACAGTGGAACAACAATGGCAGGTATTTCTAGGAATAATACAGAAGGTGCAGGATCAGTTCATTGCTAGGAGGAAGAAAGATTCCAAGGCCAAATGGCCTACTCCTGCACCTATTGTCTATTGTCTAACAGTAAACTGAACTTTGGTGAACAAATAATCCTCCCTGTTTCTTATAGGTACGAGGAACCGCAGATGCTGGTTTACAATTAAAAAAAGCCACAAAGTGCTGGAGTATCTCAACAGATCAGGCAGCATCTCTGAAAAACAAGGTCAGGTGATGTTTAGGGTTGGGATCCTTCAGACTGTTCGTAGTTGGGGGAAGGAAGCTGAAAGAGAGGTGGGGGCGGGAATAAGCTTGTCAAGTGATAGGTGGATACAGGTGGGGGTGGTGGGGTGTTGATTGGCCGATTGTTGGACAAAGGCCAGAGACATCTCTGCCTTTTCATCTCTATCCTTAGTTCAAACATGTGCCAATCAAACTCACCTCTTCAATTGCATCCATCTGTCATCTATGTTCCACCGCCACCTCTCTTCCAGCATTCTTCCCCTTTACTGCAATCAGTCTGAAGAAGGGTCCCAACACAAAACATTGCCAATTCATGTTCATATCCCATCGATACTAGTCCCATCTGCCTGCATTTGGTATGTATCCCTCTAAACCAGTCCTATCCAAATACTTGCCTAAATTGTTTCTTAAACATTGCAATAGCACCTGCCTCAACTACCTCCTCCGGCAACTCGTTCCATACGCCTACCTCCCTTTGTGTAATAAAATTATCTCTATTATATCTTTCCCCCCTCACCTTAAACATATGTCCTCAGATTCTCGATACCCCTACTTTCGGCAAGAGGCTCTGTGCGTCTACCCGAAATATTCCTCAAATGATTCTGTACATGTCGGTAAGAACACCCCTCATCCTCATGCGCTCCAAGGAATAGTCCGAGCCTGCTCAACCTCTTCCTATAGCTCAGTCCCTCGAGACCCAGCAACTCCTCATAAATTTTCTCCGTACCCTTTCCAGTTTCTGATATTCAGCTGAGAACGGGGTCAGAAGGACTGGAGAGTGTGCTGGGGTCAAGGGAGCTGTGAGAACAGGTGAGAAGGATCATTCTCATGACCACTCAAGGGTCATTGCAAGGGTCCATACGTCACAGCTGAGGGCAAGGCGCACAATCACCTGATAGGTGGGGGTGTTGTTGGCGATCATGGCCTTCATCCAGGGCCTTCAGAGATTGAGGGGTTAGATAACAGGGCAGCACAGTGGAGCAGCGGTAGAGTTGCTGCCTTACAGCGCCAGAGACCCGGGTTCGATCATGACTGCAGGTGCTGTCCGTATGAAGTTTGTACATTCTCCCCGTGACCACGTAGGTTTTCTGTGGGTGCTCCAGTCTCCTCCCACACTCCAAAGAGGTACAGGTTTGGAGGGTGATTGGCTTCAGTAAAATTGTAAATAGTCCTTCGTGTGTAGGTTAGTGCTAGTGTACGGGGTGATCGCTGGTCAGTGGGGCCTGTTTCTGCGCTGTGGAAGTGCAGAGGAAATGTTTGTCTTGACAGTGTAAACTTTGAAATTATTAAGTGTCCTTGTTTGAATTGCCAATTATTTTTTGGTATCTTAGGGGAAGACACTGAGGAAAGGATTGAATGTTGAGATGTTGAAATTCAGAAACTGTGCTCCAATGACAGACCACATACGATGCACGCTAAGAAAACTAACTGTACAATTTGGCTGCGATAGTACAAACAAACAAAGCCACCCAAACTTCAGGATTTCTCAGTTATGTAGCACAGGAGCAGGCCCTTCAGCCCACCATGACCATGCTGACCATGAAGCACATCCCTACTTTTCATCTTTCCGGTTAAATTTGTGCCCGAAAGAGTTCACACTCTATATCAAAGTTAGACAAAAATGCTGGAGAATCTAAGCGAGTGAGGCAGCATCTATGGAGCAAAGGAATAGGTGACGTTTCGGGTCGAGACCCTTCTTCGCTCCATAGATGCTGCCTCACCCGCTCAGTTTCTCCAGCATTTTTGTCTACCTTCGATTTTTCCAGCATCTGCTGTTCTTTCTTAAACACTCTATATCAAGTTAATTACGGCAGATAAGCCACGGGGAGAACGTACAAACTCCGTACAGACAGCACCCTTGGTCAGGGTCCAAACATCAAACCTCAGCCACCTTGTCAAGAACCATGTAAAGAATCCAGACAATGGACTATTGATTCATTTCTAGTCAAAAAGCATTCGAATTTTGTGGATTTATACGATTCATTCATCAGAGATCAAATTATTTACAGGAATCCGGATGTTCAGTCTGAATGACAGAGTAAACTCCAGCAATGTTCATACAGTGATGTGAAACCACAGAACAAGCCAAACCCAGGCCAAAAATGTTGGATGGTGAAAATTGGGTTTTCATATATTGCAGGTGTAGCCTAGCCTGTGGCAAGAGCATATTTAACTCAAATTAAACAACATTAAAAGGATCAGAAGGTAGTTTTATGACCTTCATCCAAATATTAGGTGGAATGCATGCGTGACATGCCCAGAGATGCCCCATTACATTTCCAGAGTGAAATGTGAGTCGAACTGCATGTTATTGTGTTTCATTCTCGTGCAAAACTATCTCAAATAGCATAATACGGAAGAACGCATTACAACCCAGTGAATTTCCCTATAGTTATTTGTTGTGTGGATTAGTTTACTATATTAATCATGACTCGTAGTATTTTTTTTTTACTATTACTATAATGAATACTACTATTCATTTGGTTTCTGATTATGTTCATAGACCATTCCACAAGGAAAGCCTTCTTTGTGCTTGACCCACGATGAGTCTTTATAGCACTTCATCTCAATAATTTCTAAAGAATCGGAAATTGGTGTAGTCCAATTTACAGATTAGTTATTTACTTTCGAGAACTTGTGAAATAGCTATTTACTTGGTTTGTAGTTTAGCTAATAAATGTCAAGCAAATATATGAATGAGTTTATGGATAAATGAATGGAATCAATAACATGAGACCTAGTGTTACAATATGGCTAACTCACTCTTCAAAGATGATAGACATTTACATAGAAATAGACATAGAAATTTATAGCACAGGAACGGGTCCTCCGGCCCACAATGTTTGTGCCGAACATAAAGCCTAGCTGAACTGATCTCATTCCACCACCACCACCCTCTGTGTAAAAAAACTTGCCCTGCACATCTCCAATAAACTTTCTCCCTCTCACCTTATAGCTACGCCCTCTAGTGTTGGACATTTCCACCCCAGGAAAAAGATTTGGAATGTCTGCGGTATTTATGCCTCTCATAATTTATCAAATCTCCCCTCAACCTCTGATTTTCCAGCGAAAACAATCCTAATCTATCCAACCTCTCCCTGTAGCTGAAACCCTTTAATCCAGGCATCATCCTTGTAAACCTCCTCTGCGCCCTCTCCAAAGCTTCCACGTCTTTCCTGTAATGAGGCAACCAGAGCTACACGTAATACTCCAAATGCAGCCTCCAAATGTTGTATAGAGCCACAAGACTTCCTGACTCTTGTTCTCAATGCTCCCAGCAATGAAGGCAAGCATACCAGATGCCTTCTTAAACACCCAATCTAATTGTGTTGCCATCTTTAGTGACCTATGAACTTGGACTACAAGATCCCTCTGCACTTCAACGCTGTTAAGGGTCTTACCAAGATGAATGATATCAAGCAGTTACTCTCACTGAACAAAACACTCTTTTGCTATTTTTTAAATAGTTTTAGACGGGCTGGTCAGTTTTAGAAAAATTGCAAAATATTACCGCCAAAAAATAGGGAGGAATAATGGTGCATCTCTCATGGTCAATGTATCCTGTCATTTTTGTTTCTATTCAAATTAAATAATGTAACATTTAAATCTATGGGATTGCATGATAAAACAGGCTGAGCCATTTTGATTTTGAAAAAATTGATTTCAACAGCAAAAAACACAAAGGAACACAACACACATACGTACGCACACACACACAAACACACAGCAGGAAAAAGAAAATAGAGTGGACAAAATGTGCTAATTGGTTCACAGATTGACCACTGGAACATTATTACTTTGTGCACATGCTAACCATAGGACTGTTCTTTATTAATCAGCCTTCCGACGTTTTAGACTTCAGAGTTACAGCGCGGAAACAGGCCCCTCCACCGAGTCCCCGCCGACCAGCGATCACCGTGTACCATTAACGCTATCCTACACACTGGGGACAATTTACAATTTTACTAAAGCCAATTAACCGACAAACCTGTATGTCACTGGCATGTGGGAGGAAACCGGAGCATCCGGGAAAAGCCCACGCAGTCACAGGGAGAACGTACTAACTCCATACAGACAGCACCCTTCGGCAGGATCGAACCCGGGTCTCTGGCGCTGTAAGGCAGCAACTACCGCCGTGCCACCATGCCGCCCACAGTTATGCTGCATAACTCTGCAAATCTATGAATAATCCGTTTGGAATTCTGAGTCACAGGAGCCTTTGTGTTTTATGCATCTCTGTGCTCGGCTACTTTTGCCTTTTGTGGAGGGTGAAGGCCATCCTGTCACCGTGCACTTCACAGCCCAAAACAGATTCTCGACTCTGCACTCCATTGCAGCAAGGGGTTGTCAGTTAGACAGAGGGTAAGTTTCAGTATTTCCCCAAAGCTACCTTGAAAAATGGCAACATCTTTACTGTATCCTGGGAGTCCCTGACACATGACGGCTCAAAGTGGATAAGAGGCATCCAGGGTGGGGTGTAGAACATGGAAAAATACAACACAGAAACAGGCCCTTCTGCCCACAATGTCTGTGCTGAATTGCAAGTCAATGCACAAGGTGTACAGAGAAGCTTTGCTCCCCAAACCACTCCACCACACCCATTCTGCACCTCCTGCCCCATCTGTAGAAGTGCTTGTAGTTCCCATATTGGCTTTATCAGCCTCCTCAGAAACCACAAAACTGTTCCTGATGAACTGCCTGAAGGCCAGAGAGACATTTCGGAAAGATTACACACAGCGACTTCAGGCAAAAATATTAGTTCCCTTAATTATCATGTTGAGTATCCAAAGTAAATTTTCTATTCTTAGTGAATAACATGAATGAACAAATGATGGGATTGGTATAGATGGGTTCTTGATGGCCGGCAGTGGATATGGTAGGCCAAAGAGCCCATAACTGTGTTGAATAACTTTATCTCTGACATGTAAGAAAATCTATTGAACTCCACACCCAATTGTTGAATTGCCTACAACAATAAACTAACTGTGTTAGTGAAACACCAAGACAGTGACTGGGATACCATGTAGATTTTCACCTCTCCTTTCCTTCTTTGAATTGTACTAAAAATGGAATTTAAGTTTTTACGAAGTCAATGGCAGAAAAAGGCTTGGCTACAGAATCATAGAGAGATAGAGCATGAAAACAAGATCCATGACTTACCAAACCGACCATCCCATTAGGTCCTCAAATGCTGCACAAGCAATGAATGGAGTTGACACAGTAAGCCTACGTCAACATTGTGTTTCATTCCCTTCAACTCCCTTCTGATTCTGCCACTCACTGACACACCAATCTACAGTGTCTAGACTTGCCAGATGTTAGTTAATCAAATAGAGTCACAGTCATAAAGCAAGAAAACAGGCTCTTCGGCCCAACTTGCCCATGCCGAAACAAGATGCCCCATTTACACGAGTCCCACCTACCCACGTTTGGCCCATATCCCTCTAAGCATTTCCTATCGATGTACCTGTACAAATGTCCTTTAAATGTTGCTATCGTACTTGCCTCCACTATTTCCACTGGCAGCTTGTTCCATATGCCCACCACCCTCTGTGTGAAAAATTTGTTCCTCTGGTTCTTATTAAATCTTTCGTCTCTCACCTTAAACTTATGTTGAAGATACACACAAAATGACGGAATAACTTAGCGGGTCAGGCTGCATCTCTGGAGAAAAGGAATATGTACCGTTTCGGGTCGAGACCCTTCTTCAGACTGACAGTCAGGGGTGAGGGAAACTAAAGATATGACAAGGTTCAAAACAATACAGAAACCGAAACATCACCTATTCCTTTTCTCCAGAGATGCTGCCTGACCCACCAAGTAACTTCATCCAACATTTTGTGTCTACCTTCATTGTAAACCAGCATCTGCAGTTCCTTTCTACACATTAAACCTATGTCCTCTGGTTCTTGATTGCCCTACTCTGGGTCAAAGACTATGCATCTACCACATCTCTTGCCATCATGGTCTTATGCACTCTATAAGATCACCCCTCATCCTCCTATGTTCATACTGATTAATGAAGAGTAGGCTCAGCTGATTCCTCAATGCTACCCCTGCATCAGCCCTCCATAATACTAGTTGTTGGAGCATGCCAGTTCACAGAAGTATTAGATAACCAAGCTTTTACTGTATTCATTTTGTGTAGTAAGGAACTGCAGATGCCGGTTTACACCGAAGATAGACATAAAATGCTGGAGTAACTCAGCGGGACAGGCAGCATCTCTGGAGGGAAAGAATGGGTGACGTTTCGGGACGAGACCCATCTTCAGACCTTTGCTGCATTCATTTACCGTTGGGCATTTTGCTCATTTTGTGCATCGCATCAATGTTCTCCATCAGACAATATAACCAAAACTTATTTGGTCATTCAGCCCATTTTTACAGGCACTGCTGTTCATCAAATGGGACCTTGTTTCCTCCATTACACCAGTGATGGCTCGGTGCAAAGTGGTTCATTGCCTGTGAAGCATTTGAGGGCTGTTGGTAGTAGGAATACATTTCTAAATGGGGAGTGAATCCAGAAATCGGAGGTGCAAAGGGACTTGGGAGTGCTGGTGCAGGATTCCCAAAAAGTTAATCTGCAAGTTGAATCGGTAGTAAAGAAAGCAAACTCAATGATAGCATTGATTTTAAGAGGGTTTGTGTACAAAAACAGGGATGAAATTTTGAGGTTCTATAAGGCGCGGGTAAGATTGCATTTGGAATATTGTGAGCAATTTTGAGCACCATATCTGAGGAAGGATGTACTGCTCTGGAGAGGGTCCAGATGAGGTTTACAAGAATGATCCCAGGAATGATTAGGCTAACCTATGATGAGTGTTTGTCCACACTGGGTCTGTGCACGCTGCAGTTTAGGAGAACGAGTGGAGACCTCATTGAAACATAAATAATAGTGAAAGGTTTGGATAGAGTGGATGTGGAGAGGATGTATCCACTAGTGGGAGGGTCTAGGACTAGCGGTCATAGCCTCAGGATTAAAAGGACATTCTTTTAGGAAAGGGATGCGGAGAAATTTCTTAAGTCAGAGGGTAGTGAATCTGTGGAGTCTTTGCCACAGAAGGCTGTGGAGGCTGTCAGTGGATATTGTTAAGGCAGCGATAGATAGATAGATCCTTGATTAGTACAGGTGTCAGAGGTAATGTGGAGAAAGCAGGAGAATGGGGTTAGGAAGGAGAGATAGATGAGCCATGATTGAATGGCGGAGTGGACCTGATTGGCAAATGGCCTAATTCTACTCCTATTTCTAATGACCTTATGACTTTGAGAGGTGGTGAATGGCAGAATGTACATGCAAGTGTGTCTTGGGTTTGAAAGGTCCACACTACAAGCATTTTCATAAGATGCACTTCATATCATCTGGGGATGTCAGCCTGGGATACTAACTGATGAAGGGTCTCGACCCAAAATGTCACCTATTGGTATTCTACAGAGATGCTGCCTGTCCCGCTGAGTTACTCCAGCATTTTGTGTCTATCTTCGGTGTAAACCAGCATCTGCAGTTTCTTGTCTTTGAGTAGAGGGATCAGAAAAAAAAGGTGTAATACAAAACCAAGGGAAGTCGGGAAAAGGTGACTTTAGCCACAGAGAGGTACTGGGGGAGATTTACACCTTACACCATAATCGTGGCCCTCTGCCCCTGGGCCCATCTTGTGTCTGTCGTGGGTGCAGTCTGCCGCTGGTACTTTAGCTCCGTACATACTGTATAAAGGGCTTGTCCCACGAGCATGCGACCTGCATGCGGCAAGCGCGACCAAACTGGAAGCGGGGGCCGCGCGGAGGTCGGGTGAGTGACGTGAAGTTCGAGTGAAGTCCGCGGGAAGTTCGCACGTGACATACACCGTCGAGGCGGTGCGTACGTCGTCGAGGTGGCTGCGGGCCGGCAGGCCGTTGCCGAGCTGAATTTTTGAACACGGTCAGTTTTTCGGAGTCCCGTGCGATGTCGGGACCAGCTCCGCTCAACTCCATACTGCTCCAGCGATCGAAGTGGGACCGGCCCCAGCAACCACGTTAGGTCGCGCTTGCCGCATGGAGTCACATGCTCGTGGGACAGGCCCTTTAGCCAGGCCTGGCATGGCATTACGGAGGCAGGGCCCGTACCAGCATTACACTGACAGGCAGCTTTCTCAGCCACTGAAGCCACACCCCACAGGTTCATAGGCTGTCAAAGCTGTCAGTGTAATCACAACTTTGTAAGCATATATCACCCGCACAATCATTCTAAATCACTTTGCCACTAGTGACTTTAGACTTTAGAGATACAGCGTGAAAACTGGTCCTTCAACTCACCGAGTCCGCGCTGACCGGGGATCGCTCCCGTACACCAGCACTATCCTACACATGAGGGACAATTTACAATTTTTACCGAAGCCAATTAACCTACAAACCTGTACATCTTTGAAGAGTGGAAGGAAACTGGAGCTCCTGCAGAAAACTAGGGAGAACGTACAACCTCCCGGGTCTCTGGAGCTGTAAGGCAGCAACTCCAACCCTGCGCTGCCCGCTTGTTAAACATACAATTTCAAATGTATGTTAAAAACATTAAATGTTAAGAGTAACACACACACATACAGACTGAAAATCAATTTAATCTAAATCATTTTTTTAATTTAATTTCTCTCTACATCCAATTTCTCCTGAGCTTCATGCAGTACCTTTGTCTTGTCCAAGCTCAGCTGGGGCATATTCCAGACTGAGAGCTGGGAAGGAGACACAAGAGATGCAGGAATCTTGAGTCAAATCCAAAGTGCTGGAGACAGCAGAATCTGGCATTGCACGTGGACTGCAGGAGGCGTCCACCTGAAACCTGCTGAGAGGAAGATTGTGCTAATACCCAAGTTCGAAAAGTGGATCTTCCACAGACATTGATCGGAATGAAAGGAGCAGATCCACACAGAAATCTGCAGTGTGCAAGTAGTTTAGCTTAGATTTTGTAACTCCAAAGATGGCAAAACGATCAGCATTCATTGTCATTAAACAATGAAACTGACAGCACCTTCAGCTGATGGCTGAGAAATCCGGAAAAGCAAGTTGAGCGTTTCAACCATGCAAACAATGGGAGTGATCCTCACCTCCATAACTCTGGTCTCAGCTGTAGTCAAGTACAGGCAGACAGAGGGTTTGCGTTTCTTTGTCGATTTTAAAGATTAAAGCCAGCATAATTAATATTCCACATGCTGAGGAACATTACGACAGCAGCTTAAAGCTGGCGTTTCTACCCTCTGCCTCTCTACGCCTTCTTGTAGTGCAACTGTAGTCCTCTGCAGAATCAGCTACCTTTTGGCAAACAGTACCTACCTGGCAAGTACTAATAGAGACCTTTGTTTTACTGTGACAGCTCACAGATTAAATATAAGTTTAGCCTGAGGACAAAAATGACTAAAGTCCCATACCCTCTTCTTTAGGCAAGTACATTGCATGACCTGGTCACAAAAACACCCACGATATACCAAGGGAACACAAGGAACTGCCAATGCTGGTTTACATTAAAAAGGGTTGAACTCAACGGATCAGGCAGCATCTCCACAAAGCTGCCTGACCCGCTGAGTTAGCATTTTGTGATTTTCTTTCATAATGTACTCAGCGAGTTCTGAAAGGTCATGGAATGAACCAAATACTAAATATGCATGCAGTCATCTCCACCCTGTTCGGATGTTGTGAAATATGAACTTAATCATGACATGACATTATAGAATTACCATTCGCAATGAGGTAGAGGAATTAGCAGCCCAATTGGAATCAATTGGTGTGATCTTATCGTGACAATGGAGATGTAACTACAATGTGAACAGAACTCGGAGGTGATTATTAAAGGTTATTCAACAGTTTGGAAAGTCAGACGAAAAGGTGAAGTGGTAGGGTGCAGGTATTAATGAGATGAGATCAGAACTGGTAAGAAGTGGGCCGTTCCGTACAGTACAATGTAAAGCTAGAATCAGTTACAGTGGAGTGAAGACATAGAAGGCAGAAGAGACTGTGGGAACACAGTTGTGGGAACACAGTTAATTATGCGCCACTGAATGATGATTTCAACATGAGCTGTTTATTGGGGGAATATAGTAATAATGGAGGGCTTTTATATTTGAAATAAAGCTTCAAGAAGATATAGATAAACTTAGTGATTGGACAGGAACGTAAATGCAACATGCTGTAGAGAAATGTGGTGCCCAAAACAGAACACCAGATATTGGGAAATGTTGATGTTCAAAAGGATTGAAACATCCTTGTACAGAAATCACTGCAAACCCAACAAGATTTCCAACAAAAAAAAACATCAACCAACAAAAACCCACTTAGGGAAAATGGTATGTTGGCCTTTATTATGAGAGGGGTTGAGTAGAAGAGTAAACAGTCTTAACACAACAATCATAGAGCACCTTGTTGAGCATTTGAGGATTATCTCTACTATACACATGCAATGGGGTCTGCAATGACCACTAACCCATGAGTACAAGGTACATGCATTTCCTCCCAGTCTGGTGAGCAGCTTCTGCTGAGCTTGTTCCCTTCCTTTCCTCCTCTTTTCTCTTGTGATGGCAGAGCCCCTCTCCTTGAAACAAGCCACTGCCTCAGGTAGATCCATTGAGGCCTCTATATGGCTTGTAATGTCTATGCCCATGTTACTCAGATACCTTTCTTCAGTCATGTTCCCAAAACATCACCCATTCTTTCCTTCCATAGATGCTGCCTGCCCCGCTGAGTTTTGTATCTATCTTCGGTTTAAACCAGCATCTGCAGTTCCTTCCTACACATTGATTGTAAACACTTACCTCCATTGTCTCCATTCTTTAAGCAGGTTACTAGCTGGGAAATGCAGCAGTTTCACCAGCTTTGTTTGTTCTATTGTATACTTTCTCAATTGAACCACCCCGCTCATAGTTCCTTGGAGTATATCAATTCACCAGTATGTAATAGTCATCTGTTATCTCAACTTGGAAGCTTATCATTTAGTATGCCGGATCAAGCACATCAAGCAAATGTCATTGCTTCATCACCCAACAGTTTTGACACTGTCTCAGTGTGGCCTGGATGGTTTGGGTGGGATGAGTGAACCAAGGAGATGCAGAGGGAATGGTCTCTATGGGAAGTGGAAAGTTTTCAGTCTGAAGAAGGGTCTTGATCCGAAACGTCACCCATTCCTTCTCTCCAGAGATGCTGCCTGTCCCGCTGTTTACAATCAATATTTGCTTACAGGGATCGTGGCCTGCAGGAAGAAGCCACCGAGTCAGTCCCCTGCTCGTTGGACCTGATGGACCGTAAGTTGGAATCCGCCGAGCCGTGCCCTGCTTGTTCCCCGAAGACCAGAGACCAGGAGGATGGAGCCAGTGATGATGGATGCGACGGGTAAGGTGCAAGAACCGGGACCTGGCCTACTGTGCCTTCATGGTCAGCTGCGGGAGGTTCCTCTGGGTTCATGGCATCCAAGAACAGAAATGGCTGAAGACCCACAACAGCCCGGGACTTGTCTGGAACACGCATTGGTCAAAAGAACTGGAGCATGGACTTTGAAAATGGTGCAAAAACATGACACCTCTTGCATGCAGGCTCAGTAAACTATTTCAGTACACTTGGTAATCGGGGATCAGGGGTATGACAATATTTTACTGGATTGTTTATAAGATAAACAATTTCACCATGTTAGTACTTTGCACATCTGACAATGAAAAGCACCATCGAACCATTGAATTGTACCATGTCATAGACCTTCCAATGAGACCCTGCAGAAGATAAATGTGAGGTTATCCACTTTTGGCGGCAAAAACAAGGGGGCAGATTATTATCTCAACGGGGTTAGTTTAGGTTAGGGGGAGGTGCAGCGAGACCTGGGTGTCCTTGTACACCGGTCACTGAAAGTTGGCGTACAGGTACAGCAGGCAGTGAAGAAAGCTAATGGAATGTTGGCCTTCATAACAAGAGGATTTCAGTATAGGAGTAGAGAGGTTCTTCTGCAGTTGTATAGGGCTCTGGTGAGACCACATCTGGAGTACTGTGCACAGTTTTGTTCTCCTAATTTGAGGAAGGACATCCTTGTGATTGGCAGCGTAGGTTCACGAGATTGATCCCTGGGATGGCGGGATTGTCATAAGAGAAAAGATTGAAAAGACTAGGCTTGTATTCACTGGAGTTTAGAAGGATGAGGGGGTATCTTATAGAAACATATACAATTATAAATGGACTGGACAAGCTAGATGCAGGAAAAATGTTCCCTATGTTGGGCAAGTCCAGAACCAGGGTCCACAGTCTTAGAATAAAGGGGAGGTCATTTAAGACTGAGGCGAGAAAAAACTTTTTCTCCCAGAGAGTTGTGAATTTATGGAATTCCCTGCCACAGAGGGCAGTGGAGGCCAAATCACTGGATGGATTTAAGAGAGAGTTAGATAGAGCTCTAGGGGCTAATGGAGTCAAGGGATATGGGGAGAAGGCAGGCACGGGTTATTGATAGGGGACGATCAGCCATGATCACAATGAATGGCGGTGCTGGCTCAAAGGGCCGAATGGCCTCCTCCTGCACCTATTTTCTATGTTTCTATGTTTCTAATCCATGACAAGCACATTGCAAACTTCCTGGAAATGACATAGCTGACCGTTGCGAGTTATTTACACACAAGCGGGAAGAATCTTTTGATGTTTCCCTAAGAGCCAGGTTGTTTAGCAGATAAATTGTGGTTTAGCAGACTAGAAGGACTGGCTTGTCAGAGTTTGGACTATTTGTGGAACGCAGGAGTCCAGCCTGAGGGAACAGCTATTACGTGAGTCGGAATTGAGCACACGCAGGCTAAGTTGCACAGCTACCCAAAACCACGTGAGAAATGGCCAACAAAGTGAAGTGAAGCAGTAGATGAAAGACATTCAAAGGCACATGCTGACATGGGAGCAAGCATTCAAGCATTGCTGATCAATGTTCTTTCTCTGTGAGTGGAGGGAAAAGGAAAAAAAGCTTGCACAATGTAGACTGGCAAATTGCTCCTACATGGCGTACACAATGAAGAGAACTTGAATGGGACTTGATGGGGTGAATGACCCACTCTGTTGCTATGACTTATGAACTTACTATGACAACAACTCATCATCAGAAGCATAAAACTAACATGTCTCACGCAGTCTAAACTTAGCTCATGTTCCCTAATAGAAATATTCAGGGCACTACATCCTGAATAAAAATGTCTTTAGCATTTCATATTACACGTTCGGCTTGACTACTGTGTTTTAATGATCTCTCATATGCACCTCCCATGAACCAGTATTAATGTTAGTTCAACCATGATCGAATGGCAGAGTGGACTGGTTGGGCAAAATGGCCTAATTCTGCTCCTATGAGGAGGTTCAGATGCTAGTTTACAAAAAAGGACACAAAGTGCTGGAGTAGCTCAACAGGTCAGGCAGCATTCTGGAGAACATGGATATGGAATGTTTAGGGTCGGGAACTTTCTTTAGACTGGTACAATAAGCCTTGGTGGGATAAAGTCAGCCAGTTGATTACAATATACTTGGTACCAATTATCCTCTAGTCCTTGATGAGAGGAAGAAACCAACGCATGTTCCAGTGGCTCTCAATGATATACTTAGTCAAACTGAAGAGACTGATTATAACAAAAATAAATGTCCATGCTTATCCCCTGGG
The DNA here is from genome assembly GCF_028641065.1 of Leucoraja erinaceus. Classification (NCBI taxonomy): domain Eukaryota; kingdom Metazoa; phylum Chordata; class Chondrichthyes; order Rajiformes; family Rajidae; genus Leucoraja; species Leucoraja erinaceus. The sequence goes on along the minus strand of NC_073394.1, from coordinate 27,956,577 downwards.
TATCCAATTGTGTGTGCACTGACAAGTCAAGCAGCAAGCTGAGAAAATGTAATGGAACACTGAAGAGCCCTACCCTAAAAAGATGATAGAAGATGTTTTGTCAAATAAATATTTTCAGCTTATTTGATGCAAATAACTAGTTCTGGCAAGTGGAGTTTGAAAAGGAGAGTTCACTTTTAACCTGTTACCACACATCATTTAACAGATATTTCTGGAGATGAATGTCAGGTAGAACTGGTAGATCTGCTACCTCACAGCATTAGAGAGCCTGGTTCAATCCTAACCTTGGATAATGCCTGTGTGGAATTTGCAAGATCTCACTGTGACTGCATGGGTTTTCTTCAGATGCTCCAGTTCCATCCCACATTGTGTGGGTTTGTTGGTTAATTGACCTCTGAAAATCGCCCCGTCTGTAATGAGTCGATGCAAAAGTCGGATAACACAGAATGAATTTGAACAAGTGATTCATGGTCAGTATAGACTCGGTGGGCCGAAGGGCCTGTTTCCATGCTCTATCGTCCAAGAAATCAATCATTTGGAATCAACACAACAGCAAGGCGTAAGGGCCTGTCCCACTGCGGTGACATGATTTGCAAGTTTAAAAGAGTTTGCATTCACCACAAACTTGCAGCATGGGCGACATGTGGTCCTAGGAGGTCACTGTAACTCTCCTTCATGCTCAAGGGAAGTTCCCGCACACTCGCGGCTTTAGTTTGGCCGAGGAAAATCTTTCAAAGAAGAAGAAAAACGTTGTCGGCATGGTTCTTTTGAACTCGTAGTGCAGTGGAAGTGGGGTCGCCATGTAGTTATAGGCAGTCGAGGTAGCCGTGGGCAATCTCCTTTGCTGAACGGGCTCTGCTACTCTTCTCTTCCAGCTTTCCTCCCCCCCCACCCCACACAATCAGTGTGAAAAAAGGTCCCAATCCACAACGCCACCTATCCATGTTCTCCTGCGATGCTGCCTGATCCTCTAGTTACTCCAGTACTTTGCTCCAGGGCGCAGTGCTGGAGTTGCTGCCTTACAGCATTGCAGTGCCGGAGACCCGGGTTCGATCCCGACTACAGGTGCTGTCTGTACGGAGTTTGTAGATTCTCCCTGTGACCCGCGTAGGTTTTCTCTGAGGTTTTCCGTTTCCTCCCACACTCTAAAGACGTGCAGGTTTGTAATTTTAATTGGCTTTAATTAGTGTAAATTGTCCCTAGTGTATGTAGGATAGTGTTAATGTGCAGGGATCGCTGGCGGGCCGAAGGGCCTGTTTCCGTGCTGTATGTCTAAACTAACCTACAGTTCCTTGTTTCTTCCGTCACCATGAGTTGAGGCAATTTTATTTTGCTTTCATGTGGTTTTGCTTCTTGTAACTCTCTTCCCCAAAGGGTGGAGGAAGCAGAGACTCTGAGCAGTTTAAAGCAGAGTTAAATATATTCTTGATGAGCGAGCGGGTGAAAGGTTACTCGTGATTATAAGAATGTGCAGCTGAGGTTACAATCAAATCAGACGGGAATTTATTGAATGGTGGAGGAGCAGGTTTATGGAGCCAAGAGACCTTCTTTGTTCCCAATTTGTATCTGTAACATTGGTTGGGAACAATCGTAGTCGCTCCAATATTTTGGCCCAGTGTCAACTTGTTGTCTGATTACTATTTTTGGAATGTTTTACACTGCTAATGATGATACATAGAAACAAGTTTACTTGGATGATGAATGTTCTTAAAGCCCTGTAACACTGCCAGAACGTTGAACCTTGCAGGTGAGAATGATTAGGTAATTCCTGGGACACATTGCTTTTTATTTGCTGTTGGTTGCATCTAATGGGTGGTTGAGAAGACAGCTGGCAATACAGTCTCTTAACTGTGCACATGCTACATGCATGATTCCACTGATATGACCTTAGAGTATGTCAGCATTTTGTACGCTCCACTATTCTGACTACATTTTCAAATATACTTTTCTTTTCCAAGTCACAATCAAATCTACTTTTTCACGGTTTTACATGGTGCACTGAGATGAAATGATTTTACAACCAGTGGCACAGCTGCTGCCTCACAGCACCAAAGATCTGGGTTTAACCCTGACCTTGGGTGCTGTCTGTGGGGAGTTTGCACGTTCTCCTTGTGACCGTGTGGCACAGCTCGCAGAGCTGCTGCCTCACAAAGCCAGAGACCTGGCTTCAGCCCAGACCTGGGGTGCTGTCGGTGTGAAGTTTGCACGTTCTCCCTGTGACCGTGTGGATTTCCTCTGGGTGCTCCCGTTTCCTCCCACATCCCAAAGGCGTGCGGGTTTGTAGGTTAACTGGCCCTCTGCAAATTGCCCCCACTGTGTGAAAGTGGGATAACATGGAATTAGTGGAATTAGTGTGAGCGGCTGATCGATGATCAGCATGAAATCAGTGGGCAGAAAGGCCTGTTTCCTCACTGTATCTTTCAATCAATCAATGAAAGAAACATGAACAAGGCCTCATTCTTCACCCCCACCTCCAATCCTTCTTTTCTTCTTTTAGTTATCCCCTCTTCTCTCTATCCCCAATTTTCATTGTACCTCTGCTTGTGCTCCCCACTGCCTCTCCTCTCTCCTCTCCAACTAAACACATTAAGCCACATTTTTATGTAATGATTCTGTAACTTCCATAACTGTGCAGTAAAGCGTTGAAATTATTGCTATACTCTGTTGGAGTCAAAGTTATCAGTGCAAGCACTCTGTTAAAGGCATCAACTTCAAAAGGCATGACGGTAAAGGGGCTGTCCCACTGCGGTGACCTAATTGGCGAGCTTAGAAGAGTTTGCCCTCGACTCATACTCGCAGCATGGTCGACACGTGGTCCTAGGAGGATTTTGTAACTCTCCTTCATGCTCGAGAGTAGTCCCCGCGCACTCGAGGCCTTAGCTAGCTCGCGGCGTATTTTTCAACATGCTGAAAAATGCCCACGACTACAAAAAGGTCACCATGGAAAAAAATCAATTTTTTTTTACTCATTGGTTTAGTCGAAGTAGGTCGTAGTAGGTCAGCATGTTATTCGTACGTAATCGAGGGTAGTTGAAGGTAATCGAAGGTAGTCGCAGTCGTAGATAGTCTTCAACATAATCGAAGGGAGGCCCCTTTAAGCATGAACCTCTTAACATAACATATGCCCATACTTGATTGCTTGATTAACATTGTGCCAGGCGGATTTTTAAACTTAACTTGATGCCACCAGCTCCATTTGTGGCATCCATAATCATTCCCTTAACTCAGAAGGGTAACCTAATGAAAAACAACATACTGCGGATAGGGCAAGTCTGAAAATAAGAACAGAAAATAGTGTTCATTTTAACGACTCTCCCCATGACAGTCAATGTCAACTTCCATAGTTCAGGTAACTGAACACAGCAAATGACCAAATGAGCCTAGCCTGTGGAAATCAGCAAGTTCACTGAGGTGCTAAGGTAAACAAAAAGACACAAAGTGCAGGAGTAATTCAACAAGTCAGGCAGCATCTATGGAGGATATGAATAGGCTATGTTTTGGATTAGGATCCTTCATCAGGCTGATTGTAGTAGTCTGGAAGAGAGGTGGGGACAGGAAAGACCAGGTGAGTGATAGGTGGATACAGGTGAGGGGTGTGTCATTGGCAGACAGTTGGACAAAGGCCAGAGATGAAAAGACAAAAGGTATGAGATAAGAAGTGTAGAGGGAGAATTTTTTGTTTTGGAACCTGAGCCAAAGTTAATTTGAAAACAAAACACATTTAAAATGGTGGCTAAGAAACTAAATATATATATTTTTTATAGTGAAAATAATTCAATATTTTATATTGAAAATAATTCATAACCAAGTTTAATTAAAATTAAATGGTTGATTCAGTCATCTGTTCTAATATATGAAATCCTGTGTGTACTTTCATTTGCTTGAGCAAATGCAAGGAATAATTGTTATATGGCATCTATTGCATTTACCAGGACAGAACACCATACTGAGAGTAGGGAAGATTCAAACAAGGGGACATGACATGAGAATTAAGGGACTGAAGTTTAGGGGTAACATGAGGGGGAACTTCTTTACTCAGAGAGTGGTAGCTGTGTGGAATGAGCTTCCAGTGAAGGTGGTGGAGGCAGGTTCGTTTTTCATCATTTAAAAATAAATTGGATTGGATAGTTATATGGATGGGAAGGGAATGGAGGGTTATGGTCTGAGCGCAGGTATATGGGACTAGGGGAGATTATGTGTTCGGCACGGACTAGAAGGGTCGAGATGGCCTGTTTCCGTGCTGTAATTGTTATATGGTTATATGGTTATACAATATTTTGAATTTTTTTTTAATCAGGAGTCTGTGAATCAGATATTCACTCCCACATTCACAACACACAAAACTGCTCACCACACACAGACACATGCAAAATCTCATTCACTTAGAGGGATTTTTTTTCTGTTAAGCTAATTATCTATTCATAAGCACATTGCATTTTGTAGGAATCTGTTGGGTTTGAATTGAATGCCAAATGTTCTGTATTATAATAGCAATTATTTAAAAAATCCTTCAATAGTTTTAAAACACTTGGGAATGTTCTGAAAGGAATGTGATAGATGCCAACACATACAGGTTTCCATGTATCAGAACTGCCAAATAATTAAACCTGATTAACACTTCCATTGTTCTCTTTGTGGTTAATTTTGTGAGTAGTTGTCTTATCCTCATGACATTTCCGGTAATGTTGTTTTGATCGTCGAGGTGACAGAAAAAGGTTTACCCATGTGATTGGAGAGAACTTGTGAAATAAAATCACCATTCTACACTCTGGAACACAGAGGCGCAGTAGTCGAGTTGCTGCCTCACAGCGCCAGAGACCCAGCATCGATCCTGACCTCGGGTGCTGTCTGTACGGAGTTTGTACGTTCTCCCTGTGATCACGTGGGTTTCCTCCGGGTGCTCCAGTTTCCTCGAACATTCCAAAGACGTGCTGGCTTGTAGGTTAATAGGCTTCTGTAAATTGTCCATAGTGTATAGGATAGAACTAGTGTACGGGTGATTGGTGGTCAATGCAGTCTCGGTGGGCCAAAGGGCCTGTTTTCACGCTGTATCTCTAAACTAAATTAAACTAAACTACGAAAGTGACCAACACAGGTGTGAATATACTAGATCCTGGTTTCAGGGTCCCCGTACAGGATTTAATGATTCGGCAGCCATAATCAGCAATCTTAATATTAACGTTCTACATTGGAGAATTATGCAGGAATCTATACTGTGTGGGATATGTACACACACATAGCAAACTGTTGATGCTTCTTGAGCTGCTGATCCAGGTTGCTCCAAGATTCTTACAATCCCCAGCACATTCCACGGCTCTGTAGAAGCAGGTCCTTACATCAGGGGCTGCTCAGTACAGAATCAGAATCTCTTCCACTACTCAGGATACAGGACTACTGCTGTACCCATTACTGGAGGTGCAATGTGATGAGATGCAGTATTTCAAATTACTTATGGGCCTGTCCCACTTAGGTGATTTTTTAGGAGACTAGGCTGTCGCCACATGGTTGACGGTGGTCGCCGGGGTGTTGCCTGTATGGTCGTGAGTAGTCTCCTCAGTCGCCCAATGAGTCGTAGCGTCTTTCTGGTCGCCGTTGGATTTTCAACATGATCAACATTATTTGGCGACAGTGGCGACCGTGGGTTTGACGCCAATGAGCGTAGCTTGACGTAGGTGCTGTCGTAGGTTAACGAAGGTTGTCGTCAGGATGTCGTAGGTTGTCGCCGGTGCTGACTTTGGTGAATTACATTGCCGTATTTGCCGGCAGTTGCCTAAAAATCACCTAAGTGGGTCCACTTAGTCCAGTCGCCATTTTTTCAGCGACCTGCTACTATTATGACAGTCGCCGGTAGTTGCCTAAAAATCGCCTAAGTGGGACAGGCCCATTACTCCTATCTTGTTGCAACTGTATCTTGTTGTCAGTGGTAGAGATTTTCTTAATTAGGTGATAAAAGGAGTGGACGAGAGGTCAAAGGCCAGCCCACTGCAGCGAAATCCTTGCAATTTTTTTAAATGTTTAGAAGGGAAAATTATATTTTGTTGTCAGAAACTCAATCCAAAGACAAAGTAAAAGGGGAAGGCCACACGTGGAATGTTCTGCTGATGCTGCATTTGAAGTGACTTTGACTGACTGGAATCAATACTGATAAATGCTCGAATACTCTCCATTCTTAGTCTTGTCCAAAGGAGTAAGAACGGCTCTGTCGTCTCTTATCGGGCATGACCATATGGAAAATGTCACTGGTCAGGCTAATTCCAGTCATGGTGCTTGTTAAAAGGATGGTTCGGTGATGAGAAGAGCTACTTCTTGTGATGTTTATTTGTGGTACTCTTAAAGGGTGCAAATATTTCAGGAATTTCTCGACACACTGATATTCATGACATGAACTTGGCACCAACTCAAACTGAGCAAGTGACCTTTAGAGAATAGGGAATAAGCCAGTAGGATTTATCCTCTTGGCTTTTTCTTTTATACCGCTATCAAGCTTCTTCAACTGCCTGCGTACAAAGTTCTACAAAGTATTTGAGGCCTTGCAACAGATAAACAAGGGGCAGGCTTAGAGAGAAGATTCTATTTGAGACCATGACTCTCTTCTTCACAAGGGCGGCACGGTGTCGCAGCGGTAGAGTTGCTCCGCTTGCAGCACCGGAGACCAAGGTTCGATCCCGACTATAGGTGCTGTCTGTACGGAGTTTGTACATTCCCGCCGTAACCTGCGGGGTTTTCTCTGAGATCTTCGTTTATCCCAAACTCCAAAGATATACAGGTCTGTAGGTAAACTGGCTTGGTATATATATGTGTAAATTGTCCCTAGTGTGTGTAGGATTGTGTTAATGTGCGGGGATCGCTGGTCGGTGCGGACTCAGTGGTGCCGGAGGGCCTGTTTCCGCGCTGTATCTCTAAACTAAACTAAGATGCAAAGGCACAACCCTCCATCTGATGCTGTCAGTAGGGGAATGTGATTACAGTGAGGACAACTTGGATTAACATTGCAATCATTCACGCCTGAATGAATGGGACAGAACGCCACGGACACGAGAACAAACTTGCTTTTAACCGGCACCTTTAACAACCTCGGCTGAGCTGGAGTACCCATGGAACCCATATCAACACAAGGAACTGCAGATGCTAGTTTACAAAAAAAACCCCACAAAGTACTGGAGTAATTCAACAGGTCTAGTTTAGTTTATAGATACAGCGTGGAACTGGCCCTTCGGCCACCGAGTCTGCGCTGACCAGCGATCACTCTGTACACTAGTTCGATCCTGCCCTCTGAGGACAATTTACAGAAGAAAATGAACTAAAAACCGGCATGTCTTTGGAATGTGGGAGAAAGCCGGAGCACCTGGAAAAAATCCATGTGCTCACAGGGAGAACATGCAAACTCCGTACAGACAGCACCTGAGGTCAGGAATGAACCTGTGTTTCTGGCGCTGTAAGGCAACAACTGTACCACTGTGCTGACCACTGGGGTTAGGCAACATGTCTGGAGGACATGAATGGTGACCGTGCTAGTTGGGACCCTTCCTCAGATTGATTGTAGTAAAGGGGGAGAAATCTGGAAAAACAGATGGGGGTGGACAATAGATGGTGCAGGAGGAGGCCATTCGGCCCTTCGAGCCATTCAATGTGATCATGGCTGATCATCCACAATCAGTACCCCATTCCTGTCTTTCCCTTTCACCATATTCCTTGACTCCGTTATCTTTAAGAGCTCTATCTAGCTTTCTCTTGAAAGCATCCGGAGGATTGGCCTCCGCTGCCTTCTGAGGCAGACAAAGCTTGGCAAGTAATAATTGGTTACAGATGAGGGGGAAGGGAATTGATTGGTAAATGGATGAACAAAGGCCAAAGATGTAAAGGGGGGAAAAAGGGTGCAAGATAAGGTGAGAAGTGGAGTGAAATGTAAAGCCAGAGGAAGGGATACAGGTGGAAGGGGACGTGGGCAAGGGGAAGGCAGGGGCAGGACAATGGGGGAAATGGGTGCCAGGTGAATACATTTTATAGTTGCCTGTTGCAAAGAAGGGAATGCAATGAGCAACTGGATTCCCTGAGAGACAAGCACTGCACTCCGAGACTGCATCTATCTGCACCCCAAGACTAGACTATCTTACAAATTAAATGTATTAATATGGATCACAGAAAAGGTGCAAATTAATGAATGCCAATGGCAATAAAGGGTCAATGCAGACTGCCAACTTTCTATCCTGTTTTACAAGATTTATTCTAAATCAACATCAGACAACTCCTTCAAATATCCTGAAAAAATAGCTTCTTCTGTTTTGTAGATTGCAGTTGATGTTTGACATAACTATTTCAACAACCAATGCTGTGATGCAGTAGATTTGGAAGATATATTGTATCAGTTGTCCAGTGAGTGCTCACTCATTCCTATTGTTATGCCCTCATTGCGAGTGATGTACATGTTCTTCCTGTACGCAATCAGACTCAACTGCTCCAGATTAGACAGGTTTAAAATGGGCAGGAAGAAGCTGGTGCGAACAAAAGTTTTTAAAAGTGTCAGACTTCTCTTGAGGCAGTGGTAGAGACAGAAGCAGATGTATGAAATATGAGCCGTCAAACCTTCTTCACCATTCGATAAAGATCATGATTGATACTTTCCTCTCTTATCCCTATATTCCATGTTTCACCTGGATTCTAATCACTCATCCCTCCTACATAATGCAACTGAGTATTCACACCCCACAGTTCAACGTGAAGAAATTCCTCCTCCTTTCATCCCTTATCCTTATATTTTCACCCTGGTTCTTAACAAATGTAAAGCACTTTGGCCAACAAGAGTTGTTTTTTAAATGTGCTATATAAATAAATGTGACTTGACTTGAATGTCCACAGGATGGGAAGCAAACCTCATTATATGAACTGCTCATCTTCTTTCAGAATTATACACGTTTTAATGTTTGCCTCGCATTCCTCCCAGCATCATTAGCCCGCCTGCTTGTTTCACATATCACAAGAAATATCATGGCATGTCTCAATTGAATTGAAAGATACAGAATGGAAACGGGCCCTTCAACTCACCGAGTCCACCACGGCCATTGCTCACGTGTTCACACTAGTTCTACGTTATCCCATATTTGCATCCACTCCCTGCACACCAGTGACAATTTGTAGAGGCTAATTAACTTGCAAGGGAGGTTAATCACAGGGAGAACATGCAAACTCCACACAGACGGCACCCGAGGTCAGGATCAAACCGGGTCTCTGGCTCTGTGAGAAAGTAGCTCTTCCAACTGTGCCACTGTGCCGCAGTCAAGCCTTTTTTCTCTAACCGTGGTTGACATTTGACCGAACTGCATTTCACCAGCTAATGCTGATAATACAATAGATTAGGAGGATTCAATGTGGCGGTGCTGTGGCCGCAATCCCCACCGGAAGGCTCATCGGTCGGTGGGACCCGCCTGAAAGCTCATCGGGAATGGGAGGAAGCTGGAGAAGCGAGGAGCAGGGGCCGGTAGAAGGGTGACCCGGGTAAGCACTCTGTCGCTTTCAATGTCAGCTGCAAGAGGTGCCTCCGGGACACAAATATGGCCGATGAGGAGAGGAGAGGGAACTGCTCCAGTACTGTGAGCGTGCGGGCCGACCGGACGTTAGACTTTGAATAATGGCGCCAAAAATGACCACGCCTGCATGTGTAATATATGCAAAAAGAGCTATACGGTGCTGTCGCATGTATGACAAATAAGGCGCCATTCATCCACTGAACTGGATGCCCAGTTAGTGCTCACTCATTCATCCCATTGAGACTGTGCCAGTTATCAAGTAACTCTCTGCTCCTTCACCAGTCTTTGTTCTCCTCGCAATACCATCTTCCCCAGATTCTACCACTCACCTACACACGACTGGGCAATAAGCCTAAAACCAGCATATCTTTGACCATGTGCAAGAAAACCAGAGCACTTGGAGGAAACGAGAGTAGTAGGGTAGTCAGAGGGAGAATGTGCAAACTCTACACCAGACAGCATCGAGGTCAGGATGGAAACCAGGTCACTGGAGCTGTGAGGAGCCAACTCTCCTGGTTGTGCCACTCTGCTGCCATAAAAGTCCCTTTATACACCACGCATTATGCAAGTATTAATAAATGCATTGTTAATATTCTGCATTGTTGCTCATCGTGTAATAAATTGATAACACTATTCAGAAAGTGTCAGATCACTGCACAATGTTTGAGGATATTACCAGCCGGATCCGATGACAATTGTACAATGCGGCTCTGAAAGGCATGTGCGCCCATGATGAGGTGTTCCATACGATCATCAGAGATATCCTCATTCTTTAGGAAAAGGGGGTTCACCTCTTCCATTAGAGATGAGACCCTCACTAGGGTCTCCTCGATATCCTGCAGCTCCACTCTTGCTCCCCCTCCCCTCATTCGCAACAAGGAAGGAGATGAGGAGGAATTTCTCAAAGGGCGGTGAACCTGTGGAATTCTTTGCCACGGAAGGCTGTGGAGGCCGTCAATGGGTATTTTTAAGGCAGAGATGGATAGATTCTTGATTAGTATGGATTTCAGAGGTTATGGTGAGGAGGCAGGAGAATGGGGTTAGGAGGGAGAGATAGATCAGCCACGATTGGTGAATGGGCCAAATGACCTAATTCTGCTCCTATCATGATCTTATGAATGGATGATGTTTCAAATTGGGACCCATCTTCAGACTGTTTGTCTATTCATCTCTGGTCTTTGTCCAACCATCTGTCTATGAAACCCCCACCTCCCTCATCTGTATCAACCTATCATTTGCCTGGCTTAGACCCATCTCTCCTCTTTTCCCACAATCTCCCCCACTTCCTCCCCCCAATCACCACCACAATCAGATGATGAGAAACTAGTTGATGTCAAAACACTGATCAAACCCATAGGACTGAAAAATCAGGAGCTGCATACTGGTTTAGTATAGAATAGAATAGAATAGAATAACGTTTATTGTCATTTGAACAAAATTACATTTCTGCAGTCAAACAAACAAGAAAAAAAAACCAAGCACACAATTAACACAATTTACATAAACATCCATCGAAGTGAATCTCCAAACACCTCCTCACTGTGATGGAAGGCAAAGTCTTGTCTCTCCCCTGTTCTTTATTCTTCTCCCGATGTTAAAGCCCCCGGCGGGCGATGGTAAGTCCCGCGGCCATTAAGGCCGCGCCGGGTGATGTAAGGCCCTGCTCCGGGTCTTGATGTTGGAGCCCCCGGTGGACGAGCGATGGCAAGTCCCGCGGCTGTTAAAGCCACGCCGGGCGATGCAAGGCCCCGCTCCGGGTCGTTTCCAACCCCGCAATTCGGGCGGGAGAAGTTGCCATTGCGGGAGCTCCAAAAAGTGGTCTCCCACCAGGGACATGCGAGCTCTCGATGTCGCCGTCCACCGGGCCTGCAGCTGGAGCCTCCGAAGCTCCGGAGTCGGGTCGCAGCCGCGTGCCATCTCAATGCTCCGAAGCTGGCCAGCTTCACGATGGTGAGTCCGCAGGCTCCGCGACTGGAGCCCCCAGGTCGTTTCGGTTGGAGGCCGCTCCATGGTGCTGGGCCCCAACGACACCGGAGACCCGACAGGGAAAAGGTCGGGTCCCCCGTACAGAGAAGAGATTTAAAAGTTTCCACCCCTGCCCCCACATATACACAGCTAAAAATAATATATAAACTACAACCAAAACATGCACTTAGCAGTACAAATAAAAACACAAAAAAAAGACAGATGGACTGCAGAGTCCACTGAACAAACGTGAACCATACAGGCCTCCGATTAACCTGCAGATTAAACAGAGACATTGTTTAGATATTGTACTGTGAATTTCCAAAATATTTAATTGGGGCGGTAATTTATAGTGCTGATGAATAAGTTACCCCTTTCCATGCCCACCACAAATATACTGGAGTGAGTTCACAATCTGAGCTCACGGTATGGGAGGTTCGGTTAGGATGAGAGAAAAAAATATTCTTGGGAATCTTGCAAAAGTTACATAGTCGGCGTGTAAGTGATCTGGGATCAGTTCTGATCCCGTTCACAGAATAGAAGGAAGACAACAGGAGGGATCTGGAATTGTAAAATAAAAAGTGAGGAAAACAGAATTAACAGAATTAATCTTTTAGTTAATTGCAAAATATCTTATTATTTGCAAACGCAAAAGGAAGTAAGATCTATTTCAATCAGTCTACACACACAGCTTCAGGCTCTGCTGTTGAGAATCCATGTGCCTAACTCCATTGATACATTGCATAATGCTGAATAGATTATTGAACGCAGTGACATAAATAGCAGGCTTCTCAGATTACAGGAACTGATTTAAATTGCACTGTCACTTCTGTAACCTTAAGGAAAATTCCTAGCATGAATGCACTTTATAATTGCTGGAAAAATGAGGCAGTTCAGAATATAGGTTCATGTGGCAAAACAAGTATAACTGGTAACATAACATGGTATTGTTTCTAAAGCACATATTAAATGTTACTGAAATTGCCATATAACAAGAAGCCCTAACTCTTCAATAAGTGAGTTCGGTATTACAACTGCGCATGCCCAGGTCATGGGTCATTCGGGATAAACATTCCCACCAGCTGAGCAACTATGTATGTACGGACCTGCGTATTCATTTCAATGAGATTTATAAATAAATGTATCCGTCAAATATGTCAGCAGTAGGCCACAGCGTACTGCAAGGCTGCAGAAATCCACAATTGTATCTATTTAAATTATTGACTCAATCAGGCACGGAACTCACTATCAAAATATGGGGGGGACCAGTGGACAGGAGGGGGCACAGTTTTTTGGCGGCCGAACGCGCTTGCACACACTCTTATTCCAGCAGCAAACACATTACGGATTAAATGAAAATAATAAATTCTTTAACTTTTTGAATATCTCGTAATTGCAGATTAATGATCTGAACTAGATCTGGGACTGTGTAAGTAGTGTGTGAACAGCAGAACAAGAAAGGAAGCTAGTGAGTTGACAGAATTCTAGATTAATTCCTTGGTAGAATAGTTAACAATTTATACATCGCTTTTTTTTAAATCCCGAATGACCTCTGACAAATCCCATGATTCCTTGTGTTTATCGAGATACCGAATTCACTTATTTGTATGAACAGTCTTGGAATGCACGTTCAGCCACAATACTGAAAGTCCCTTCAATCTTCCAAAAGCAACACAGGCAGACAAGAGTGATGAAGATGGCATTTGGCACGCTTGCCCTCATCGGTCAGGGTAAGGAGCACAGGAGTTGGGACGTCATGCTACGGCTGTTCAAGATGTTGGTGAGGCCACATTTATTGTAATGTACAGTTCTGGTTTGTCTTTTGCAGGAAGGATGTCATTAAACTGGGAAGCCTGTAAAAAGATTAAGACGATTTAGAGTGTATGAGTTATAATGAAAGGCTGGTTAGGTTCTGACTTTTTTTCCTGAAGCTTAGGAAGCTGAGGGGTAACTTAGTTGAGGTTTATAAACTTTTGAGGGTCATAAAAAAAAAGTGAATAGCCACAGTCCAGGGTAGGGGAGTCTACAACTAGAAGGCATAGGTGAGAGGGGAAAGATATATGAGCAACTTTCTTTCAAGACACAAGCTGAGCTAATGGGCCTGTTTACATGTAGAAACAAGGAACTGCAGATGCTGCTTTATGCAAAAGGACACAGAGCTGGAGTAACTCAATGGGTCAATCAGCACCTCTGGAGAAAATGGATAGGTGATGTTTATATGTTATCTAGCTCCATTATATCTTATCAGAAAAGGCATTCTTCATAATGCTCACCTCAGAGGTGTTGTACTCAACCTTCATGTAAATTTATCCTTTATGTTAGTGGGAGATAAAATGTAAACCCACCATGCATTTGGGGAATTTAAATACAAACAATAAAATAACAGCCAGATGGTGGTGAATGTGTGGAATTCATTACCTCAGAAGGCTGTGGAGGCCAAGTCAATGGATATCTTTAAGGCAGAGATTGACAGATTCATGATTAGTAAGGGTGTCAGGGGTTTTGGGGGAGAAGACAGAAGAATAGGGTTGAGAAGGAAACATAGATCAGCAATGGCAGAGTAGACTTGATGGGCCGAATAGCCTAATTCTGCTCCTATAACTTACAAACGTATGAACAAAAGATATTTTGATCAGTGATCTACAGCTGGTCTGACCTACTTGTTATCTGAGGTGCAAAATAATGTGGTTGAATTTTAACTTTCCTTAAACCTGGAACACCTCTGAGCTGTTAAGTAGTCAGCTCACAATAACCTTCTCAAGGGCAACAGGTAGATAACAATGATGCCAGTGATACCCACATCAAATGAATGAGTGAAAATTATTGGGCCAGAGCGTGTACATTGCAAGTATCGACCCATCTTTTAGGGATTCATTGTTGCGAATATGTTCTGATCTAATAAGGCCCCATAATAGCAGAATTGCTATCATAGGTGGGGTAGGATGACGGAGAGGGTAAGATTAGCCCTGCCGACAAGACAGCTTGATATACTTTTGACATCTAACTAAACTCCATGCCCAGTTTAATTGACTGTCAAGCCAGTCAAGGTCTATGATTGAAAATAATCTGGGGGTGGTGCTCATTGTTGGTGGGTCTTATTTAGACTCTGGGAAAGATTCCAATTACTCCTTGAAATATCCATTGGGGAGGTGTTGCAAGGTAGTTTAGTTTAGAGATACGGCATGGAAACAGATGCTTATGCCCACCGCGTCTACGCCGACCATCAATCGCACTATTTCTAAGTTATCCCACTTTCTCATCCACTCCTTACACACTGGGAACAATTTCACAGAGGCCAATTAACCTACAAATTCGTACGTCTTTCGTATGTGGAAGGAAACCGGAGCACCTGGAGAAAACCCATGTTGTCACAAAGAGAACATGCAAACTCCGCACAGACAGCGCTCAAGGCCAGCATTGAAGTCGGGTCTCTGGCACTGTGAGGCAACAACTCTACCAATTATGCCTTAAGTTTCAATTAAGGTGGAGGTCAGTGAATCATGGCCTTTGGTAGCTACTGATCATAAAATCCTAGTTCACTGCATCTGTCAGGTAATTCCTAGGCAAGAGGTACCCCATAGACGGAACAGGGAACTATGATGGTTGTAGGCTTGGGTCAGGAAAATTACATAAATGTGTGTATGTGCCTATGTATAATCTAAATGTGTACTCCTAATCCATACTACATTAAAGATGCTATATAAATGCAATTTGTGTTTCATTATTATGATGAAAGGTCATACAAATATTACAAAATTCTTCCATTGGAATAATTTGTAATACAAGGTTGTAGCAGTTTTTACCCAGGACCATTTGTGTTCGTGAGCCAAGTGATTTGATTGTGTACCTCCATTCTGATTTGTAATGTTGTATTTGGCACATGACTTTCTGAACGTCATATCTTTGGTGTGCAACGTTGATTCCGAGTGGAAAGAAAATAAAATTATCAGTATGACGTACGCAAGTCCTGTCCCATGACATAGGAGAGTTCACGTAGTTTTTCCAGTCAACCAGAAACGTTTCCTGCACGATAAGCCTACTGATGCAGTTAACACTTAGTTATGATAACAAGTCTCCAGCACCAACACAAAGCAATGCAGCCCTGAGGTTCTCTTATGCCCCTCACAGGAGGTAAGTGGGATTGCAATTACCCAAGGTTAAACTCGTCACGGGGAAGGTGGATTACTTTTGATGCATAAGCACCTGTGAAGCAACCAAATGATTGCATTACCTGGTTTCCCAGAAGATAGACACAAAATGCTGGAGTAGCTCAGTGGGACAGGCAGCATCTCTAGATAGGAATGGATGACGTTTCAGGTCAAGACCCTTCGTCATACCCGACTCTCTTCGGGGAAAAGCAGCATCTGTAGTTCCCTCATACACACCAGGTTTCCCAATTAATTATGCTGGGTGGAAGTGATAATTCCAACCCCAATGCAATTCCAGGTGTATTATTTTAAGGTCTGACATTTCACAATCTGGAGTTGCCTGCATTGCAAAAGAGAAGGTAATGTAACAATTGAACGTGTTTCTTGTTGGCCAATGCCTCATTGATGGTATCATTGTCTCACAAACTGGGAGGTGACCCAAACAAGGCATGGCTGGAGGTGAATGAGAAAAGGTGACAAGTGTATCGGATGTTGTGCTTCCATGCGCCTATTTAAAAGTTTCTTAAACGCCACTATCGTATCGGCCTCCACACTACCACACAAAACGTCATGTATCCATGTTCTCCATAGATGCTGCCTAACCTGCTGAGTTACTCCAGCACTTTGTGTCTATTTTTGTAAAGCAGGATCTGCAGTTCCTTTTTGCACGACACTTTCTGAGAAAATTGGTGACAATGGTGTCTTCCCCGTCTCCTGGATTCCAAGCCATACTGCACTTTAGGACCTCACCAAAATGAGGTAAAGTGAACAAGGTGGGACTTCCACCTATATTCTGTTCTCATCGTCCCTCTTCAGATAAGGGAGGGGCCCAAAGCTGCTTACAATATGGGGTCCATAATTGCTCGCAATATATAAAACTGCAGATGCTGGAATCTGAAACAAAAAAAAACAGAAATGCCAGAAGAATTCATCCAGTCAAGCAGTATCTGTGGAAAGGGAAACCAGTCAATATTTCGGATCCTTCCCCAGAACAGGGGTGAGAGTGAAGGGTTTACAGTTGTCAAAGTAGAGCCATAAGACATAAGACCACATGGGGATGGATGAAGACAAATCAAGTGATGGGAGCATGAGCACTGACCACTAGCAAGTCTATTTAAGGAAATGGGATGAGAAAGGCACTCAAGCACAATCATAGGAATTGATAAGAAAGTAGTTTACCTGAAGTAGGTAAACTCAGTGTTCATTCCAGAAGATTGCTGAATGACTATGCTGAAGCCAATATATCTCTTAGAGGTAGATACGATAGTGAGACTCTGAGATTTTTGGATAGGCACATGGGTATGCAGGGAATAGAGGAATATGGATTATGTGCAGGCAGATAGGAGTTGGTCTTGGCATCATGTTCAACACAGGCACAATGGGCCAAAGGGGCCTATTCCTCTGCTGCACTGTTTTATGTTCTCTTGGTTTACCTTCAGCCACACTACGGCTGCAGACAGATGTCGGACTGGGAGTGGGAATGAGAATTAAAGTGGTGCGAAGCGAGAAGCTCAGGAACAGCCCTGCAAACTGAGTGTGGGTGCAACACAAGGTAATCGCACAATCTAGGTTTGGTTTCTCCAAAGTAGGTAGAGAAGGCCACATTGTGAGCCTTGAATGCTATACACTAGATTGGAAACAGTATAAGGGAATCACTGCTTCACCCGAGATGACTGTCTGGCCCCTGGATAATGGGAAAGGAAGAGGTGAATGGAAACATGTGCTCAGTCCTCATCACCTGTTCTGTTGTAAAGTTCTCTATATGGTTTGAAGTATTTTCACTTGCATCTCTTTCCTTCCTCCAGTTCCACTTTGATAAGTATGAACCCTCCACTCTACCCTCAGTTCAGAGGGAGGATCTTCAAGCCTAAACTGGATTCTCTTTCCACAGATGCTGCCTGACTGGCTGAGTTTCTCCAGCATTTCCCTTTATGTCACCTGATAACATACGCGGCAATTCTCCATTGCATTTTTGGTTATAGGTTGACGAGGTTGTAATTCCTCTGGTACCTTAGTGCTTAGGACCACTCTTTTACAGTTTGGGGACAAATCACAGTGTCCAATAGACTGGTCTTTGAGATATGTGAGGGTACCAGAGAATCTAGAGAAAGCCCCATGCAACCATGGGGTGAATGTGCGCAAACACCCACACAGAGCAATGAAGTCAGGAGTGAACCCGGGATACTGGAACAGTAAAGTGAAGGTTTGGCCAGCTGTGCCCAATGGAGAGCAGATTACGAGCAGATTAGGAGATATTACCAAGAATATTAAAGCTAATTTTAGAATGCATCTGTGTAAATGTGAGGCGCACAAATAGATATATCGGAATATAACATTGGGGCAATAACTAGGACGGAGCTCAAAAAAGGGCAGTATTAGGTATTGAGCATTTTTGATTTTACCTTCATTGTGCTCACACCATGGGTTCATTGGTGGGTTTCTGGAAGCTAAGGAAATCCCTAAATTCACAAACTACTGCTGAACCCATTCCTCGTGAACATTTAATGCATTTATACTGCCAACCTAGCCCTCACTAAAGGGTTTCCCTACACCACGGGCCCAAAGTTAAAGCCAGACGTTAGTAGATTCATAATGGGTTGCCATTTTTCTACATGTAATCCCTTTTCTCTGACAAAACCTTCTTGAGTGGGAGGGTTAAGAACCTTGCCTGGAAGGTGGAAAATACAAACTCTAATCTATTTGAGAATTGTTGACTTGAAAAAGATCTTCCTGAATTTTTTTGCCAGGGACAAGTATAAACATATAGAAGCATGTTAGGGATGGAAAGAAATCACACAGCAGAGAGTAAGTAACAAGGTATTTTAAACCCTGGCAGACTTTTGTTTCTTGTTAGACTGGTGCAAAACAGAGATACAGTATTCATTGTTTACAACTTGTAAACAGTTTTTTTTTCAGAACTAAATAGTTCATATGATCCCTATAAATAGCAATGCTGATGCAAATACTAATCTACTGGAAATTCCCCTGTGGGTGGGTGAAAGTGTATGGGGGAATCCTTTGCATCAGGGATCTTCCCATGTTTTGCACCAAGGTTACCTAAATCCCTGCTGATCCCTACAAATCCCTCGCACCTGCCTCGTTGTGAAGGGAGACATAAATAATTTATATAATGAAGGGGAAAGCAATGTGTAAAGCAGAGCAATGAAACGATAATGAAGACTACACAGGCAGGCGTTTCAGCCCAAGCGGACAGCTGTCTGTTTAGTTTAGTTCCGTTTAGTTTATCTTAGACATAGAGCATGGACACAGGCACCGAGTCTACACCGGCCAGCGATCACTTGTTGAGTGATGGAAGGAACTGCAAATGCTGGTTTAAACTGAAGATAGATACAAAAAGCTGGAGTAACTCAGCGAGACAGGCAGCATCTCTGGAGAGAAGGAATGGGTGACGTTTCGGGTTGAGACCCTTCTCCAGACTGGTTAGGGATAAGGGAAGCTAGGGATATAGGCGATGATGTAGAGAGATAAAGAACAATGAATGAAAGAAACAAGTAACGAAAATAAAAGAAACAGGCCATTGTTAGCTGTTTGTTAGGTGAAAGCGACAAGCTAGAGCGACTTGGGTGGGGGAGCGATAGAGAGAGAGGGAATGCCGGGGCTACCTGGAGTTAGAGAAATCAATATTCATACCACTGGGCTGAAAGCTACCCAAGCGAAATATGAGATGTTGTTCCTCCAATTTGCGTTTAGCCTCACTCTGACAAAGGAGGAGACCGAGGACAGAAAGGTTTGTGTCGATTTGGGAAAGAGACCTAAGGTGTCTGGCAACCGGGAGATCAGGTTGGTTCACAAGGGTGAGCCAAGGTGTTCAGCGAAACGATCGCCCAGTCTGCGTTTGATCTCGTCGATGTATAAGAGTCCACATCTGGATAAATGGATAGAGTAGATGAGGGAGGAGGTGGAAGTGAACTGCCTAACCTGAAAGGAATGTCGGGGTCCCTGGACAGAGCCAAGGGAGAAGGCATAGGGACAGGTTGCAGGGGAAGGTACCTGGGGAGGGGGTGGTTTGGGTGGGAAGGGATGAGTTAACCACGGAGTTGTGGAGGGCACGGTCTCTGCAGAAGGCTGAAAGGTTCGGAGATGGGAAAATTAGGCTAGTGGTGGAATCCCGTTGGAGGATTGGGGAAATGTCGGAGGATTATACGTTGTATGCGCCGGTTGATGGGGTGAAAGGTAAGGACTAGGGGGACTCTGTCTCTGTTGTGACTAGGGGGAGGAGACAAGAGTGAGGGCCTAATCTATGATGGGAGAGGTAAAGCAGGGGTCGGCAACCTTGTTCTGCATAGGGGCCGGGACGCATGTCTGTGAGCGGATGGCAGGCCACATCTATCATGTGTACACATGGATCCTGTCCCCATCCCACCCCGGATGCCAGGCATCAATTCACGTGTTCACACAGATCCCGCTCCTTCGAGGATGCCACCCGGAGCACTGGCCCCCTAGTTACGGGCGCTCACGAACATGGCATACCTACGGACCATTGCCTTGGCTCTGTCCTGAAGGTGGTGGCTCAAATATCACACTCACTCATCCCCGGCCAAATGACAACCCCGATCCTGACAGTGAAGCCCAGACACAGAAGGTGCACGGCCCTTGCCGATGGCTCTGTGCAGGTTGCGGTACAGCCAGAGCTCGGCGTGCAGCCATGCTCAGCTGTGCTTGGCGGCGTTTGGCAGGCTCTGACATTGCGGCCGCCAGTGCAGGCTTCCTTGCATTCTTGCATCACCACGCCTGGGCGCCGCGGCCTTGGGCCCGGGAGGAGGGGCCCGGCCTCACGCAGGGCGTTGGGCAGCTGGATTGAATGCTTCTTTTTCACGGTGTTTCACCCGACCCTCAGTCTGAAAATCAACTTCCAGGTACTGGAGATGACGGACGTCTGCGGGCCGGATGATTACAGGGAAAAAAAAAGTCTGTGGGCCGGATTTCGGGTCACGGGCCGTATTCAGCCCGTCCGTTGCTGACCCCTACCCTAAAGAATGAGGACATTTCGCATGTCCTGGTATGGAACACCTCATCTATGGCACAGATGCCGTATTGCCGGAGGAATTGGGAATAGGGGGCAGATTCTTTGCAGGAAGCTGGGTGGGAAGAAGTGTAGTCGAGATAGTTGTGGGTGTCAGTGGGTTTATAATAGACGTCAGTCTATAGTCTCTTTCCTGTGATGGAGACTGTGAGATCAAGAAAGGGGAGTGAGTTGACGGAGATGGTCCAAGTAGATTTGAGTGCAGGATAGAAATTGGTGGTGAAGTTGATGAAGTCCATGAGTTCTGCATGGGTGCAGGAGGCAGAACTGATGCAGTCATCAATGTAATGGAGATAGAGTTAGGGGATAGGGCCAGTGTACGCCTAACACAGGGATTGTTCAACGTACCCTACAAAGAGCCAGGCATAGCTGGGGCCAATAGCTACGCCTTGGACTTGGAGGAAGTGGAAGTAGTCAAAGGAGAATGTATTAAGGGTGAGGACCAGCTCCACAAGGTGGAGTAGAGTGTTAGTAGAGGTAAATAGAATGCTTCTGCGGTCAAGGAAGAAACGGAGGGTTTTAAGGCCTTCCTGGTGGAGGATGGAGGTGTAGAATGATTGAACGTTCGTAATAAAGATGAGGAAGTGGGGGCTCGGAAAGCGGAAGTTATTAAAGAGACGAAAGGCATGTGAGGTATCTTGGACATAGGTCGGGAGAGATTGGACCAGGGGGGATAGGATGGAGTCGAGGTACGTGGAAATCATTTGCCTGGGACAGGAGCAGGCAGAAACAATGGGTCTGCCAGGGCACTTGTTCATACCAGTTCTATGTCCTACACACTAGTGGCAGTTTAAAGAAGCCAATTAATGTACAAACCTTCAAACCTTTGGAGCATGGGAGGAAATTGCAGCACCCGGATAATAAAGCCATGCAAACACCGCACAGACAGCACCTGAGGTCAGGATTGAACACGGGTCTCTGGCGCTCAGCGGCAGCAGTTCCACTGCGGTGCCACTGTGCCGCCCTTGTTGTGATCATGCACGTGAACAGTCAAAATCTCCATCTGAGCCATCTTTAATTTTATCCTCAGCTAATACCTTTATATTCAGCAAATTATGGAGAGAGCCTGTAGGTGTCACCCTTTGCTCAATACTTGGAGAGATTTCATTGACATTGCACTGAGCCTCATCGTACACTCGTTTATAAGGTGCAGCTCAGGCAAGCAATGAAACACCCTCCACTTGCTTTTTACGACTAGATCTCAACGGGATTTTAGAAGCTCGGTACCATCCAGAAGGCCACTCCACTGGCCCCATAAGCACGTACCTCCTCCACACACAGCAGGAAATAGTGTGGACCATCTACAGCACTGTAGTACCTATAAAGACTTATTCAAAAAAAAAAAAAATGAAATGATTCAATTTATTGTCATTGTCAGTGTACAGTACAGAGACAACGAAATGCATTTTTAGCATCTCCCTTGAAAGGGAGACACAGGGCGTCGCGGTGTGCCCGCGCCTGCCGCCGTTCAACACCTCTTCCCAACCCCATGACCTTCACAACCTACAATGTAGATGGCACCAGGTACTGGGGTAAAGCACGTTACCTCCTAGCTACGCAACATCATATTGTGGATGTAAATCACTATTCCTTCATCATCACTGGTCAAAATGATGGATTTTCTACATAACAGCACACTGGCGTACTTTCAACAGCATTTCAAAAAGGCACTTTTGGGTATATGCTGTAAGGTATAACTGAGCTAACAATACTTCACAATTTCATTGCCATTCTTTTGAAAACACATAGTCCTTAATTCTCTCAACCTCTTCTTCGGGTGTTTATAAAATCTTATCCATTTGGCCCTTCGAGCCAGTACTGCCATTCAATGTGATTATGGCTGATCATCCCCAATCAGTACCCCGTTCTTGCCTTCTCCCCATATCCCCGGACTCTGCTATCTTTAAGAGCCCTATCTAGCTCTCTCTTAAAAGTATCCAGAGAACCGGCCTCCACCACCCTCTGAGGCAGAGAATTCTACAGACTCACAACTCTCTGTGAGAAAAAGTGTTTCCTCGTTTCCGTTCTAAATGGCTTACCCCTTATTCTTAAACTGTGGCCCATGAGGAACATGTTTCCTGCCTCTAGCGTGTCCAAACGCTTAACAACCTTATATGTTTCAATAAGATATCCTCTCATCCTTCTAAATTCCAAAGTGTACAAGCCCAGCCACTCCATTCTCTCAGCATATGACAGTACCGCCATCCCAGGAATTAACCTTATAAACCTATGCTGCACTCCCTCAATAGCAAGAATGTCCTTCCTCAAATTAGGGGACCAAAACTGCACACAATACTCCAGGTGTGGTCTCACTAGGGCCCTGTACAACTACAGAAGGACCTCTTTTCTCCTATACTCGACTCCTCTTGTTTTAAAGGCCAACATGCCATTTGCTTTCTTCACTGCCTGCTGTACCTGCATGCTTACTTTCATAGGCTGACTAACAAGGACCCCCCAGATCCCCTTGTACTTCCCCCTTTCCCAACTTGATGCCATTTAGATACTGCACATGACAATAAACTCTCTTGATACTTTAAACATCGTGAGACAACGAACTTGGTCTATTGTTCCTGAGATAAACGGATGCTTCGGTTACAACAGATTTTGTCCACTATAATCAAAATCCATTATAAAGTGGTCCATAAAGTGGTTATAAAGTGGACGACAGATAGCACAATGGGCTAAGAGTTCGGCTGGCGACCGGAAGGTAGCCGGTTCAAATCCCGCTTGGAGTGCATACTGTCGTTGTGTCCTTGGGCAAGACACTTCACCCACCTTTGCCTGTAATGGAATGTTACGGCGGCAGGCGCGGGCACACCGCGACGCCCTGTGTCTCCCTTTCAAGGGAGATGCTAAAAATGCATTTCGTTGTCTCTGTACTGTACACTGACAATGACAATAAATTGAATCATTTCATCATTTCATTTTTCATAAGAATGAGGGTAGACTGCAGTCTGCTTCTAATGAACTCGGGCATTGATAATTGCGGCACGATCTATGTTATTGCGAGCCATCATGCTCAGAGAGGATGTTTTCCTCCGAAACAACAGGTGACAACTGTTTTTCACTTTGACTTCCATTGTTCCATCACTTATTTCATAACTTCCTCACAAACAGTTTGCCAGGGTTTTCCATGTGAACAAGTAACGAGACTTATACATCCTGTCTTCTCCATCTTGTCACTTCACCAATCTCCGATAGTAAACTGATTCCAGAACTTCATTGCTGTCACATGTGTAATTAAACACACGTGTTTAGTGAATATTAGAAAAATGCAACTACTACAGTGGTTCAATAGTCGGTGGCAAGCAAATGGTATCGATTATCCTTGAGGGTGGTGTGTGTTATTTGCCCATCCATATTAATGCCGGGATTGATTTATTGAAAATTCTGCTGAAAAATATCCATATACTGCAATATTATTCCACCAGCATGCCCAACTCATGCTTTTGCTGTAAAAAAGGATCACCATGTTGTGTTGGATGCTCTGTCACAGGATCAATAATGAATCATTTTACACAGTCACAATTCAGTGTATGACTCGTTGGTTGCATTCTCTGAGGGCAGCATAGGGGTGCAGCTGGTAGGGTTGCTGCTTCACGGTACCAGAGACTTGGGCTCTATCCTGACCTTGGGTGCATCAATTTAGAATGCAGCTTGTGATACACATTAGAGATGTACATCTGGTCCAGTGTGGAGCAATTTGTGTGGATTTTGCATTTTTTCCTTGTGACCACGTGGGTTTCCTCCAGGTGCTCCAGTTTCATTCCACATTCCAAAGACGTGCAGGTTCATGGATTAATTGGCTGCTAGATATAATTCTCCTTAGTGTGTGCGTGAATAGATGAGACGGTGGGATAATATAGAAATCAAGTGAACAGAAGATTGATGGTCGGCCTGGACTCGGTGGACCGAAGGTCCTGTTTCCACTCTGTATCTTCTAATGATTCTGATCATCATAAAAGTTGTTACCTAACAGTAGAACGTTTGTATATAATCAGCAATTGCAACGTCTTCAATATTACCCACGTTATTGCTTCTTTATTCTCATAACTAAAACATTGTTTTCCTGATCAGACAATTCCTGGGCACTCTTCTTGCCTTTAATCGTTTAATGGGATGGCAGTGACGGGAACAGCACAAACACAATCCCGTGTAGATGGGTGCAATGCCACTAGCTGCTAATAATCTTGTAAAATGAGAAACTGCTGGAGGAAGGGTTTCGACCTGAAACCCCAACCATCCTGCAGAGTTCCTCCAGCATATCATGTTTTTCCTCAATGATCTTGTAAGATTTGCAGAGGTGAGGACAATATTACATCAACCAATAACCTGTTGTGTATAATACTCTGCTTCCCACCATCCACCCTTATGGCCCCATAGCAGAAGTGTCCACGTCGCGGGGCTGGAAACTGGAAGTATCCTGAGCTAATTCTGCTACCACCATCATCTATTGCAACAGGTGATGGCTTCCACTGATTGTCGCCGGAAGCTTGCGTCCTTTTCAGGACGGACGGTGACAACGAGGTCAACATTTGTAACAAGATGGTCACGAAAAGAAGAAGATCTACCCTTATGAATCGTCTACTCTCCAGCCCTCCACTCACCAATCCCATACCTCTGTGTCCGCACGCAGGCATCCATCACACTTGCACGACCATCAGTGATACTCAGACATGCAAGGTTTATTATCCGCAATGACCCATAAAATAAAACTCCCCAGCCATTATAAGACTCGCTTATTCCTCATTTCTTATTCCTGCAGAGTCCCGATGTAGGGTCTCAACTGAAAAGCTGACCATCCTTTCAGCTTCCACAGATGCTGCTTGATCTCCTGAATTCTTCCAACACTTTGGTAGTTCTTGACGAGGGAGGTTCACCGACGTGCTGGGTTGCGATCAGTGCCGGGGGCGGAAGCGGAGAGAGATGGAGGTGGGCTGCTGTAAGACAGGCCCTGCGCATACCAGGTTTTGTACTGTTTTTGTTCTCTCTCGTGATTTGCAACTTAACGGACGAGTGTGCCTTTTTCCTGTTCTACTGGTCAGATCCTTGAACCTGTTGCCTTCATTCGGGTTCCTATTAAATCTTTCCCCTCTCACCTTGAAGATAACCTATCTTGGAGGTAGTCAAGAAAGCAGCATTGTAGCTGCAGAATTCACTAAACTTACAGTCACATTTTTAACCCCACAACCCTTTATCCAATTTCTCTGCTCACTTGCCTTTTCTTCATTAAGGAATTCCAAGGTGTTTAAAGCCATCTAACCATCTTTGTTTAGGATTACTTGCTAATCTGGTTCTCCCAGGGGAATTTCCGGACTGTAGCCTGATGCACGATTAAACATGAAACACACCAGGATGGCATTGGATTTCCAACACCGTCAGATTTAAAGGCACCAAATACCGTGAATGCTGTCAATCTGAAATTACTGCAGAGAATGTTGGAACCACTAAGTGACTGTGAAAGGGAAACAGAGTTAACATTTCAGGTCGACAAAAGTGCTGGAGTGACTTTTGTCTACCTTCGATTTTCCAGCATCTGCAGTTCCTTCTTTAACATTTCAGGTCAATGAGTCTGATGGATATTAATGACCTGAGAGGTTAAACCCTGTTCTTTTCACACCGTCACTTTTTACTCATTTAATGGCTTCATCTGAACCCCCGTTTTCTCCCAAAATGCCTCCCAAAACCTTTAAGCAGTAGCTATGCACAAAAGTATCAACACACCATGATTAATTTCCTCCCAAAACCTTTAAACAGTGGACATGCACTAAAATAGCAAAACACATGGTGTAGGAAGGAACTGCAGATGTTGGGTTAAACCGAAGATAGACACAAAAAGCTGGAGTAACTCAGCGAGTCAGACAGCATCTCTGGAGAAAATGAATGGGTGATGTTTTGGGTCGAGACCATGTTCCATTCCCCTCAGAAAATGATGCCTTGTTTCCTTCCTATTGTAGATCGATCTATCTGTAGTTTAAAAAAACGGTTGAGACCTTTAATGTCTGTTCCTTATGAATAGTAATTGTGGCATGGTTGGTGTTATTGTGAATAAGACAATCAGAGAGGATGTATTTGAACAAAACAACAGATGCCAACTGTTTTTTTTTATCTTGCGTCCCATTGTTCCACTCCTCATTTCGAAACCACCTTGTTCGTTAACTGTTTACCGGTGCAACAATGAAAACAGGTGACACCAACCTTAGTCATTTCAAACATCCAGATGAAAGCATTCACCATTCTCCACAAATCCCCCCCTAGCCCACTCCACCTCATCTTATGCAAACAAACCCTAAAGCTCTCTGGGAATAAACCACTATCTGCAATGATAATGTAAAAAATACAAAAACCCTTAATTACTCAATTAAACCAAACTCTAATCATATATCTATATAAATTCATAGCCAGGTTATCTTTTTACAGGATATCCCAAAGCACCAAACAAACAATGTCCCTAGGAAGTGTGGTCAATGTTATTCTGTGAAAAATACAACATCTAATTTGGTTAAACCTTTGTTCCAACACACAATAACCAAATAATGACCAGTCTCCACTTCCGTCATGGTTATTTCTAGACACAAGGCAAATGTTTATGATAATTTCCAATTGCATTTTATTATTTACTAGATTAAGTGGGACCCGTTGGATCCCAGCATCACACGGGAGGGCTGGTCACCAATGCAATATTCCACCTCTCCACCAATTCCAACATTGCTCCCCAGTGGGGGGGAGGGGGGGAGGCCTTTCTGTCGCGCTAGTATGGGTGTTGCGGGCCGAAGGTACTGGTTTCCAGAGGGCTAGTATAGAATTGTGGGCCGAATGGATTCTTGGGCTGCCAGCCAACTGTTGCAACGATTTTAAAAGCCATGCCAAGGCAAACAATTTGGCTGCAGCCACTCGACAACCAAAATTCATGTTGTCAACACAAACTTGTTAAAAGGGCAAGGCAAACAATTGGGCAGCAGCCACCTTACGGCCGCATCGAGGGGACTCACCGTGGAGTAGACTACGTTCAGTGTTATTCGCAGCTCAGAGAGCCGTGACCCTCTCGCTTCCTGGGTCTGGCAGAGACTGTGAGGGACTACACTTCCGGGTTATATAATCCCACCCCCCTGTCGCCAGCAGGGGCAGCAGAGAGAATGGGGAATTCTTTTAAAACATTAATATCTCTCTGATTTTACATCAATGGGAAAACTCCTCTGGTCCCAGAAGGCGGAGGGGGTCTGTGAGCGAGGTGGCCAAAAATGACGGCCGTAGGTGGCGGCGTTCTCTCGGAAACCACGCCACAGCGAGCCAAAAGCAGTCAAGGTCAGACTTTTAGTAATATAGATTTCACATGTGCCAATTTATCAGTGACCAATCTTTTGGGGGAACAGTCCCATATATAATCCAAACAATTTCTACAGGTCAACCACAAAAGAAACATTTTATTTTAACCTGATATGATCTGAAATTGATGTTCATCATAATGTTCAACGATAAATGCCAGAGTACACGTGCTTCCCATTGTCCCCTCACTGCTCCATTTGTTATTCTCCCAACGAGTCTCTTTTCTACATGTCCAGTGCTCTTTCCTGCCTTGCCAGATGGGTACCTATCTGTGCTGTATCCCAGTGAAAGTGTCCCACCTATGCCCACCCATACTGTGCCCAGTGTTGTATAGTGACAAACCTTTGTCTGTACTGTGCCCCACCTTGCACTCTTCCAGACATGTGGCCACCAGTACTGTAAACCAGTTTTGTACAATTTTCACCAGTACTACCAGTACTGTACCTCGATGATTTTAAATGACAGCTCTGTACTGGTGGTACAATGATGCTGTTTGTAGAGTTGTTGCCTCACAGCGCCAGAGATCCAGGTTCAATCCTGACCTCAGATGCTGTCTGAGCGGAGTTTGCACGTTCTTCTTGTGACCATGTGGGTTTTTCCTCCGGGTGCTCCGGTTTCCTCCCACATCCCAAAAAGGCACAGGTTTGCAGGTTAATGCAAATTCCTCTTTGTGTAGGTGAATGGAGGAGAGTGCGGAATAAAACAGAATGTGTGTGACTGGGAGGTTGAAGATCGGCATGGAATCCATGGGTTGGTGAGCCAAAGGGCTTGTTACCATGCTGTGTTTTTCAGTGATTCAATGCTTCTGCCCACAAACTTGATTATCAACAATATGTTTACATAACAGTTGAATGCTTGTATTCTAGCAATGTCATCATGATTACCCATAGTATTACATCTTTACTCCTATAATTAAAACAATGTATTAATGATCAGACAATTTCTGGCCACCCCTCCCCACCTTCAAAACAGATGATCTCAAATTGCCCCAAGCGAGTAGAGTGTGAATGAATAAGCGACGTAACATAGAACTAAAGTGAACGGGTGATCGATGGCCAGCATGGACTCGGTGGGACAAAAGGTTTGTTTCCATGCTGTATGTTTCAATTAATCAATCACTACTCTACCACACTATTATACAGAGGCAGACATATTCATCAGTCTGAAGAAGGGTCTCGACCCAAAACGTCACCCATTCTATCTATACAGAGATACTGCCTGTCCCACTGAGTTACTCCAGCGTTTTGTGTCCATCTTTGGTGTAGACCGGCATCTGCAGTTCCTTCCTGCACATATTCATCAGTACTGTACCTTGTTGTTCTAACTATTCAGACCGGGACTCAAGAACTTTATCTATGTTTTACTGCAGCAGACAAGAGCCCATCGTTACTTTATAGAGTGGTATACCTACATCTTCCAGCACAGTTCTTCAGTGCTACCGAGTGACAAACCAATACCCACCAATACCATTCCCCAGTGTTAAACAGTGACAAACCCATACCCACCACTACTATGCCTTCATGTTAAGACAAAGGCAGGCCAGTGTCCACATATGTACCCTGGTGTTATACATTGAAAACCTATAATTACACACATGCTTGATGATGTCAAGGGCTTCTCCTCTTGTCCAGGTGTCCAGGAAATTGGCAGGAACTGTTGCAGGGCCACAGCAAGGGCAGCAGCAGGACAAGATGGCAGGTGGGATGAAGTGGGGATGGTGAGTTCAGTTTGGAGGGAGCCATCCTTCCGTTGGTACAGCGCAGGTCTATAAACATATTAACAGCATCAGCACATGTACAATATTGCCCTCTAAATTTAATCTTTTTTTACTGCCCACTAAATTGTATCTTATCGCCCACTAAGAAGGGCTTCTTATTACCCACATCTAGATTGCCCACAAAATTGCAACTTAACAGCATCATGATAATAATGTATATACATATTGTCCACTAAATTGCATATTTTTGCTTTACCCCAGCAGTCTCTCATAACACAGAGTTTCATAGACACCGCAAATCTGAAATAGAAAATGCTGGAAACACTCAGAGGGACAGATTGCTTCTGAGTAGTGAGGAACAGAGTTAATATCTCAGATCAATGATCTAATAATGGAACCCAGAGGATTTGGCACGTTTGTCCCTGCATTAGGTAAAACAATACCTCCCTCCTGAGGAATTGATGAGTATTACAATTGTGAAATTCATAGCGGAGTCATTAAATCATAGTCATACAGAGTCATACAGCATTGAGACAGGCCCTTCGGCCCAACTTGCCCATGTCGACCAAGATGCCCCACCTTAGCTATTTCCATTTGCCCACGTTTGACCCATTTCCCTCAGTCTTTCTTATCCATATACCTGTCCAAAAGAAGGCAGGCGCATTACTAGCATTTATTTCAAGAGGGCTAGAATACAAAAACAGGGATGTAATGCTGGCTCTATAAGGTGCTGGTCAGGCCAGATTTGGAATATAGTGAGCAATTTTGGACACCACACCTGAGGATGGATATGCTGGCTCTGGAGAGAGTCCAGAGGAGGTTTACAAGAATGATCCCAGGAATGAGTTGGTTCACATATGATGAGCGTTTGACGGCACTGCGCCTTTACCCGCTGGAGTTTAGAAGAGGATGGGGGGACCTCATTGAAACATACTGAATAATGAAAGGCTTGAATAGAGTGGATGTGGAGAAGTTGTTTTCATTAGTGGGAGAGTCTAGGACTAGAAGTCATAGCCTCAGAATTAAAGGACGTTCCTTTAGAAAGGAGATGAGGAGGAATTTCTTTAGTCAGAGGGTGGTGAATCTGTGGAATCCTTTGCCACAGAAGACTGTGGAGGCTGTCAATGGATATTTTTAAGGCAGAGATAGATAGATTATTGATTAGTATGGGTGTCATGGGTTATGGGGAGAAGACAGGACAATGGGGGTTAGGAAGGAGATATAGATCAGCTATGATTGAATGGCAGAGTTGACATGATGGGGCAAATGACTTAATTCTGCTCCTATCACTTATGACCTTATGCCTTTTTTAAAAAATATTATGATTGTAACTGTCTCAATTATCTCCTTTGCACTTTGTTCCATACACCCAGTGTGAAAAAGTTTCCCCTCACGTTAGATAGGTCAGCCATGATTGACTAGATGGGCCGAATGGCCTAACCCAGCTCCTATGAGTTATGAACTAAACCATGTTCTCCAGAGCTGTTGTTGACTCACTGAGTTACCCCAGTACTATGTGTTTTTTGTTTTTGTACTTGCAAGAAACACAGCAGAGTGTTTCTAGATTGTTGTTTAATTTCAGATTCCCAGCATCTGCATTTTGTTTTCCCTCTCAGGTACTAAAGGGGATCAAGATATTCCTGAACGTGAACCCTTCAGGAACCTGATGCAAGGATTCTTGTTGTATAGATATCTCACCCCGCTGTCTCGTACACAGGGTTCAGGGCGGCTGTCGGTGTTTGCTCCCTCTCTGTCTCCCTCCCTCCCTCTGTCTCTGTCTCTGTCTCTCAAGGCGAGTGCCGGTCGAACGCCCTGCCGAGGAGGTGAAACACCAGGCGAGAGACGGGAGCCGCCGAGTGCAACTCTCCCGTCGTCCAGTCCGGACACGGGGGCAGGGCTACTGACATCACTCCCGGAGGCAGAGCCGCCACAACTCACCGGCCTCTACACACTGTGGAGAGAACTTGTCAAAGAGGCGAGATGACCACCATGGAGCATTTACACCCGGTGAGAAATGTTCACAATGTTTGATTGTAAACACTTAGCAACATTGAACGTATCAAGCATTGTGCAGTGTTTTTGTTATCCTGAATTTAAAAGAAATATTCAAATTGTTTCCCCACTCAAAAGCAAATCTCTCGAAGAAGAGGTTACCAATTGCTACTTGTGTGAAGTGATACTGTGGGAAAGCGATTATTTTGGGGGGGAAAAAAATGTTCCTACTCCAAATCAAAACTCTCGAACAGAAGGTTACTAATTTCTAC
Organism: Leucoraja erinaceus; assembly: GCF_028641065.1. Classification (NCBI taxonomy): domain Eukaryota; kingdom Metazoa; phylum Chordata; class Chondrichthyes; order Rajiformes; family Rajidae; genus Leucoraja; species Leucoraja erinaceus. The sequence goes on along the minus strand of NC_073394.1, from coordinate 27,924,589 downwards.
TTGTGTGAAGTGAGACTGTGGGTAAAAGGATTATTTATGAAAAAAAATATGCTTTATCACTCAACAACAAATCTATTGAATTGGTAACTTGTGGAAATTTAGTTTAGTTTGGTTTATTGTCACGCGAACCGGGGTACAGAGAAAAACGTGTTGCATGCTAACCGGCCAGCTGAAAGACTACGTGATTACAATCGAGCCACCCACAGTGTACAGATACATGATACAGTGAATAATGTTTAGCGCAAGATAAAGTCCAGTAAAGTCTGATCCTGAGGATCACGAATGAGAGCTCAGGACTGCTCTCAGTTGACTGTCCCTGAATCTGGAGGTGTACATTTTCACACTTCTATACCTTTGGCCCAATGGTAGAGGGGTGAGACTTGATTTTGATTATTCTGACCACCTTGCCGAGGCAGCGTCAGGTGTAAATGGAGTCAATGGAAGGGAGGTTGGTTTGTGTGATGGTCTGGGCTGCGTCCACAATTCTCTGCAATTTCTTGCGGTCTTGGGATGCAGTTGTTCCCAAACCACGCTGTGATGCATCCCGATAAAATACTTGATACGGCATGTTTGTAGATGTTGGTGAGAGTTGTGGGGGACATGACGAACTTCCTAAATTCTCCAAGGAAGTAGAGGCGACACTGTTGGAAACTGAAGTGATACTGTGGGAATGGGAAACTTTCTTGCCTTGCCGACAGGAGGAATAAATGGAACAACCCTACGAATTTGTTGAAATCCACTTGTACAAACTCTCATTTCAGATTAAATGATTCAAGAAGGGCTGGTTGCATGTTTCACAATCACTATAGCAGCTCATCCAATGTAAATATTATTAGTGTGATTAGTTTGCATGCATGTGTTGTACAACCCTTTGGATGGAGCTAAGGTCCAGCTAAGTTCAACATAAATCTATATGTACAGATTTAGTTCAGACTGACAGACCCAAAGAGCTTGTGGAGTTAAGGCAACTTGTTACGTAGTTATGGCAATTAAGTTTGTATGCAGTTTTATAATGGACAAACAACAAGGGGCTAAAAGTATTTCACAGATAAGCTCAAAGCATCGGTGGAAAGGTCTAAAATCTGAAATGTTACCTCTTTCTATTACTTTCTGACTATTACAACATTGTGTAGGAGATCGAGATTAAAGTTTAGGAGACATCAGAAACTGCAGATCCTGAAATGTTGTGCAAAATACAAATTGCTGAAGGAACTCGGTGGATCAGGCAGCATCTGTGGGGGGAAATGGACAGAGAATGCTTTGTCACCATCCTTCTTCAGACTGATGGAATAGGAGGGAGAAAGCTGGGAAAGAGATTTGCCATAGCCAATGAAGTAAAGCAAGCTGTTGGCCTTTTAACTAATTTGTTGACGATACCTGTTATCTTGCTGGATCTAATGGCATATATTCCATTGCACATCTGTTTCTCTGCATCTCCCAATATCCTATGTATTCTATATTCACTTGCCTTTGTGCTATTCCCCAAATACATTTCCTCATGCTTCTCTGAATTAAACTCCATTTGCTTTTCTTCCGCCCAATTGATCAGATCACCATTATATTCCCGCAGTTTAAAGCTTTTCTCCTTTTTAGCGTCAATTACATTACAGGTTTATTTTATTCATCGCAGACTTCTTTATCATGCTCTCCACATTTAACTCTTAAGTCATTAACATGCATTACAAACATCAAGAGATCAAATACGAATCCCTGCAAATAGTCTTCTGGTCTTTAGAACACTCTTCAAACCTTTGCTTTCAGATATTGAATAGGTTTTGGGTGCAGTTTGCCACTCTTCCTTGAATCTCATCAGCTCCCATTTCCTGACCACCTTAATATGTCTGACCATCAAAACACCATTGCTAAATTGCATCAAATACACTGGCCTCATTGATCTTTCTTGATGACTATCCCTGATGAACACTTCATTTATAGATATAGATTATGCTGTTCCTGAAGAAGGGTCGACCCAGAACATCACCTTTTCTCCAGAGATACTGTCTAACCCGCTGAGTTACTCCAGCTTTTTGTGTCTACTATCGCTGAGTTAATTGTAATAATCCAGTCCATAGATTGTAATAATTTGCCTGCCATTGAAATGTAACTGACACTATTGAAGTCCTTATCTAAGTCTTTCCAGCAATATTCTCAAGGGACCAGGCACCTCTGTCATCTCGTGTAGGATAGAACTGCAGATGCTGGTTTAAACCGAAGATAGACACAAAATGTGAGACCCTTCTTCTCAACCCTAGCGTCACCCATTCCTTCTCTCTAGTGGAGTGGCGGCGCGGCTCTGGCTGCAGTGGCTTACCGGCGGTCCCGTTGTCTTTGTGTTTTTTATGTTGTTTATTTGTTTGGTTAGTTTAGTTTTTTGGTTTTAGCTTGTGTTTTGGGGGGGGGGGGTTGAAACGGGGTTTGCAGTCTCTCCCTGCGGGGGAATACGACCTTTTTGTCGTATTCCCCTTCTCTGCCTCCGTCTGCGCTGAGGCCTAAATGGAGCTGACGACCTCGAGGCTCCGGAGGCAGAGCACCGTCAGGACTCGCTCCCGTGAGGGTGGTCCGACTCAGGGCTGGAAGAGGTTGGGACGCTCCCGTGAGGATGGCCAGCCCGAGGGTGGAACGAGGCTCCCGTCGGAGCGGCCGAGCTCGGGAAGGTGCGGCGCTGGCAGCCCGAGGGAGGTTCGGCGCCCAAGTCGGGGCGGCCCGGTCCGGGGGGAGAAGCGACGCCCAAGTCGGGGCGGCCCGGTCCGGGGGAGGTTCGGCGCCCAAGTCGGGGCGGCCCAGCCCGAGGCTGAAGACGGCGCAGTACTCACGTGAGGGTGGCTGGGACGGTGTTCTGGCAGCGGTGGCCTGAGTCCGGGGTTCGGCCGCGGGCCAGCAGCTGTTTCTGCAGGACTGGTGGGCGGCAGCTTCAACCACCCCGGGCCGCGGTGTTTGAGCCGCGGGACTGTTCTTAACATCGCCCGGGGGGGGGGGGGGGTATCGCCCCAGCGCAGAGGGAGAAGAGGAGGGAAGAGACTGCAGACCTAAGACTTTTGCCTCCATCACAGTGAGGAGATGCTGGGTGGACTCACTGTGGTGGATGTTAATGTGTGTTTATTGTTGTTTTATTGTATGGTATTATATGTATGACTGCTGCAATTTCGTTCAGACTAAGTCTGAATGACAAAAAAAGGCTATCTATCTATCTAGAGACGCTGCCTGTCGCGCTGAGTTACTCCAGTTTTTTGTCCCTAAACTCTATCATCTCACTACACATAGAGCCCATCTGTAGGCCAACATCTAGAGCATAGCAAGTGCTCATACCCAAGGTAGTGGCTACAAATGCCCTGTTATGATTTCCTCATGCCCCTCTGCCACAGTTTGCCCAGGATACTTCATTTGGTAATATGGTAGATAAGGAAAAGGGGATGGCATTATGGTGGGAGAATGTTTAGACAGGTTTAAGCAAGAGGCACATATTTGTATGCTCAGCTGCTTCCAAATGGACTGTGGGATGAGAATGCAGCATAGAGGAAAAAAGGTACCAGCATATCATCAACCATCATCAGTTCCATTGCTAACCATGGATCGCATAATGGCCCGTGATGCTCTGCACCTATGATCTCTGCTTGTTAGCTGCTTCTGCTAATACTTTGGTATTGCCTTGGCCAACAAGAGAATGGGCAGGACTCAGTGCAGTGTGTGTTTTTGTTTGATGATCCTAATATAGAAGCATAGACATAGAAACATAGAAAATAGGTGCAGGAGTAGGCCATTCGGCCCTTCGAGCCTGAACCGCCATTCAATATGATCATGGCTGATCATCCAACTCAGTATCCCGCACCTGCCTTCTCTCCATACCCCCTGATCCCCTTAGCCACAAGGGCCACATCTAACTCCCTCTTAAATATAGCCAATGAACTGGCCTCAACTACCTTCTGTGGCAGAGAATTCCGGAGATTCACCACTCTCTGTGTGAAAAATTTTTTCCTCATCTCGGTCCTAAAAGATTTCCCCTTTATCCTTAAACTGTGACCGCTTGTTCTAGACTTCCCCAACATCGGGAACAATCTTCCTGAATCTAGCCTGTCCAACCCCTTAAGAATTTTGTAAGTTTCTATAAGATCCCCCCTCAATCTTCTAAATTCTAGCGAGTACAAGCCGAGTCTATCCAGTCTTTCTTCAAATGAAAGTCCTGACATCCCAGGACTATTAGTGCATTGAATGAAGTACATGAAAACTGTAGGATGTATTGTTTAAAATAGTGTGTGGGGATGTCAAGGGTCTCTGAATATTGGGCCAGAGTTCAGTGCAATAAAGATTGTAGCCAGGCTGCATTAATACAACAGCATTTGAAGCTAGCGCCGCAGTTGGAGGGGTATTCTATTCAGAGACGTATCCATTGACCATAACCCCATAAGTAACCCTACTGCTTATTGATTCTTGGAGCCTGACTATTGGATCTTGCTGCCTTTTGAACATTTCCTGCCTCCTCTGTTCATACAGGCCACCTCGTCATCTTCCCCACCAAGTCTTCCAGCACGGTGTCTGCAAACTGAGCAGCGCACACTTATCTTCATCCACCACCTCAGTATCCCCTCTTCTTCACGAGGGACGGGCCTTCTTTCAAGGTCTATTTGAGATTGATCACTTGGGGGAAATGGAACATTGGTGATGGGCAACCAACAAAAATATGAAATTACTTTCCTTTATATATGGCCCATTGCGCTCCTGTCTGAAAATCCCAAAGTACTTTTGAACAGAGTTCCTTCCACTGTGCCTAACATTTAACAGCCAATCTGTAAACAATGATTTGCCAGCAAGATGTGCTATTGACCAAATACTGTTTTTTGTCCTTGTGATGTTGGTTGAGGGAAGAACAGTAGCCTGATCACTGGGAGTCCACTCACACCTTCGAGCAGTGTCAGCAGTATGGCACTCGCTCAGTACTGCACTAGAGAGTCAGGCTGGATTTTGTATTTAATCGATGTAGTGCAATCTGATCCAGGAAGCATACTGCTCTGTTTCATTGATTGTTTAGTCTTTATTTAATGGCTGTTTATGTGATTTTGATACGTGCAAATTGTCTAAAAACTGCTATTAAACTGGTAACCAGCTTAATTATATGAACAAGATAGTTCCATTCCCTCTACCATTGCAACGTTATTTACTCTACCACCAACACACAGTGGCTACAGAGTGTTCTAGTTACAAAATGCACTGGTTACTCCCACAGCACTTCCCAAGCCTACAACTTCAAGCACTAGAAGGAATAAAGCAACAGGTAAAAACAAGGAAACGTTAGAAATACTCAACAGATCAGGCAGCTTCCATGGAGGGGAAAATATACTTCACATTTTAGGTTTAAGAAAGAACTGCAATGCTGGAAAAATCGAAGGTAGACAAAAATGCTGGAAAAACTCAGCGGGTGAGGCAACCTATATGGAGCGGAGGAATAGGTGACGTTTCTGGTTGAGTCCCTTCTTCAGTCTGATGGATAGATTACTCTGTAATTATGGTGGATAGATTACTTTGGACCAGGTGGTTTACTAGGGAGCTTCACGGAGTAGAATGAAGCAGGTACAGCCTTTGTCTTCCTGAAAAATTTCGATGTGTTCAAATTTCCAAAGCTATCCCCCCTCCTTCATGGTCTTTGTGAATGACAAATAACGTGGATTGGAATTTTTGTGGAAATGGGAGTTGTAAGAAACTCTACGGGTGTATTGATTGGTTGGATTTTGTTTAATTTCTGATTTGTAATATAACATATAAACACGTAAATAATGTATTATTGGTGCAAACACTTGGGGGAATTTTTACTCTGTTAGAGGTGCTGTATAAATACAAATTGTTGAATTTTTTAATTGCACATGCGAATCAAACAAACAGCAAGTGTGATTCCTATCGAATGGCAGTGCATCAGGGAGTCACGTCCGCGAATGCAAATATAGTCAGTCATTTGGTTAGGTGACAACCAGTATTATTATGTATAGTAAAATCCAACCCCATCGTTGTCAGTGAGGTTTAATGCTATTCAAATATCACAGTGCAAAAAATAAACAATAAATAAACAGATGGCGGAAATCTGAAACAAAAATGGACACTGAGGCTCCACTGCATTTGCAGATAGGTGGATGGGATAGTAAACATAAATAGAGAATAGGGAAACGAATGTGGAAAAGGAACATCAATGCAGATAGTTGTGACCCAGGCACCCTGCAACCTGGTCCATATGCTGACTGCTCTGATTTCAGACATCATTTAATGCTCATTCTCAGTTGGATTAATTTTGAGGGAGATCCTGATTCGCCAATCTCACGCTCCATGAGGGGTGCCAACCCTGGTTTCATTCCCAGAGGCTTCATTACTTAACCTCAGCAGAGTCAATTACCCCCGTTTCGCAAATGTTTTTGTAATAAACCACAAGCCTAAATGACTTTTCTCTGTAGCAATACGTAAAATTGAGGGAGAGTTAGGGGCGGCACAGTGGCACAGCAGTAGAGTTGCTGCCTGATAGTGCCAGAGGCCCGGTTAGGATCCTGACTATGGGTGCTGTCTGTATGGAGTTTGTACGTTCTCCCTGTGATGGCGTGGGTTTTCTCCGGGTACTCCTGTTACCTCCCATACTCCAAAGGGGGTTTGTAGGTTAATTGGCTTTGGTAATTGTAAAATTGTCCCTTGAGTGTAGGATGGTGCCAATGTACAAAGTGATCACTGGTCGGAGTAGGCTGAAGGGCCTGTTTCCATGATGTATCTCTACACTAAACTAAGCTAAGTTCAAGAGAGGTTTCTTGTATTCCTGAAGATTTAGAAAACCTACTTATTTATCTCCTTTGACAATCACTAACCAGGTCCATACACCTCATTATCCTCAGATCCAAACTCATGGCCATGAATCCATGTTATGCTTCACACCAATTGCCCTCCATGTTTCATTCTGCCTTCAGTAATAGTCCAAGCAAGCTTGAGGAACAGTACAATATCTTTCCATGAGATCGTCTTCTTGTATAGTGGTTGATTTATAGTGACAGAGGGAGGTAACTAGTCTTTCCCTAGCTCAAGGAAAAGAAGTCCTGATTATGTTGAATGGGTGAGACCAAACCTGAGGGTGGAGGAGCTGAGGAAAAGCAGGAGGTTGATGTCTGGTTTCCAGGCGTGGTATTGTGAAGGGAAGGGGGTCCTATCAGATGGGGTGCAGTGTGGCAACAGGCTAGGGGTGTCAGAGGGAGAGATGCTCCAAGGGATATGCTTGAAGTTTAAGTGGACCATTCTCCAGTGCTGAACTCCCCCGGACTGTAAACTACTCCCTGTAACTCTCATGTAAGTAATGTATTGTGGATAGGCACAAAATGCTGGAGTAACTCAGCAGACCTGGCAGCATTTCTGGAGAAAATGGATGGGTGACGTTTTGGGTTGGTACCTTTCTTCAGACTGGATTCATCTTCATCATATGCCAGCATCTGCAGTTCCTTTCTACACAGTGTATTGTGGAAGTCTACTTCCTCTTGGGCAGTCTGCACAAGCACCAAAATCACCAATGTGCTGTCAAAACCTTGGATAAAACAAAGTATTATAAGATCTAAACTTTAAAAAAAGACAAACAATTTCTGGGATGATAGACATTTCAATGTTTCAAAGCAGTTGAACATGGAAACTGTGGTTGGCTTTCATCTGTGCTCTCAGACCTTAGTGGGTCAGACAGCATCTCTGGAGAAAAAGGATGGGTGACGTTTTGGGTCTGGACCCTTCTGATTTCTATGGAACTATTTGGAGCTTGTACACCGCATGGCACTATGCCCACAGTTGGAACTTCATTTATCTGGTGCACAGAAGATCTGGAAAGAAAGCCACTGGCTTTGAGGACCTACATTACACCAAAGAAGTGGTGTTGTGTAGCATATCCAAATGTGGAGCTGCACGATGGAATATCTTGTGTTTTAAGCTTGTTTTCAGCTTCCTTGATGGTTTGAGGAATAGAATGATTTTCCACATTGGTTCCACCACTGGAAGAACTCAGTGGATCAGGCAACAGCTATGGTGGGAAATGGGGAGGCGATGTTTCATGTCCTGACCCTTCTACAAGACTGAGTAGAGGGGGAGATAGCTGGTAGAAATTGCAGTTGAGGATTCACCCTCTGAACTGGCCTTTGCCCACAATGTCATTGCTGACAATGATACATATTTAATCTGCACATATTGACTGCAACTGGTCTCTATCCTTAAGCCCCTGTCCCACTTAGGAAACCTGAACGGAAACCTCTGGAGACTTTGCGCCCCGCCCAAGGTTTCCCTGCAGTTCCCGGAGGTTGCAGGTAGTGGAAGCAGCTAGGGAAACTGACAAAAACCTCCAGGAACCATACAGAAACCTTGGGTGGGGCGCAAAGTCTCCACAGGTTTCCGTTCAGGTTTCCTAAGTGGGACGGGGCATTAGTTTCCTGCCTGTTCATGTGCCTGTCTCGAGGAGAAAAACTAGGGAATGGGGCAGGTTGGGGACCAGAGCCCGGATGGGTTAATGGGTAAGGTTAGATCAGATGTGGCGATTCCTTTGAGGGAGGGAAGAATTATAAAGACAAAGTGAAGTGTTGTCAGGCAGGTCTGTGCAGGTGGAATGGGGTGCTCCTTGTCTCGGCTCCTACTAAGTTTCCTTTTAGGTGCTTTACAAATGGTAATACTAAATCAGGTAAAGACATGGATGGATGAATGTGAAAGGTTGATTTGACAGATCATGCACACACCAAGCAAATAGGACCAAACCGCTCACACCATGTGTTTGGTTCTGTCCCAGAGTGGTTTGGCTTTGGATGTAAATGCATAGAAAATTCCATTAAATTCACTGCTCTGAATCAGGTTGAGTAGCTTTAATTGTTGACCAAAATTTTTAATGAATTAGTTTCCTTTAATGTCAGGAAATAATTAACATAATTGCAGGACTCTCCAAAGGATTTTTACAGTGGACTCTGAAGATAGGTGCTGACGCACCCGCTGAGTTTCTCCAGCATTTTTGTCTACCTTCGATTTTCCAGCATCTGCAGTTCCTTCTTAAACACTCTGTTTAAGAATGTCTATTTTCCCTCCTTATCCTATTCTGGTTGATATAACTTTGATGTTCTTATCAATAATCCATACAAGTACGTGATTATAGACCTATGATCTTAGGTTGCTACTGTTCAATGTCATTTTTCTCTCTCTTCACAGACCTCTATTGTTAATAAAGAAGAATGTAATACAGGTGAGAAGAGGTTAGAGTCACAATTCAGCATGATGTAAGTAAAATATTATATTTACTAGTATTTTTAGCACTGCTAAACGACGTCGAAATTATGCTGACATTGTTCAGTGTTAGCTGCTGAAACCACTAATTGTCCTTCCATATTTAGCGGAAGCGGATGGCTTTAAGCAAAATGTACCACAATGTTAAAGAATTCTTCCAACTGTTAGACTGAATGAACTAGTTTTACCTGGTCTTTAGACTTTAGAGATACAGCGCGGAAACAGGCTCTTTGTCCACCAGGTCCGTGCCGACCAGCGATCACCCCGTACACTAGCACTATCTTACACACTAGGGAGAATTTACAGTTTTTATTGAAGCCAATTAAACTACAAACGAGTATATCTTTGGAGTGTGGGAGAAAAGAAGAGGACTTGGAGAAAATCCATGTGGTCACAGGGAGAATGAACAAACTCTGTACAGACAGCACCTATGGTCAGGATCAACCTTGGATCTCTGGCGCTGTAAGGCAGCAACTCTATCACTGCACCACCATGCTGCCCTATTGTGATGGCTTTTGCTGTGATGTTGCATGCATGCATGCATTCTAATTTATTAGCACATAGAAATTCTAACATTACTGTGTAACATTTATATTTCTCCTGCAGCAACGATGTAACCTATCTTTCTTTTCCCATGAGAACTGAATTGTGTTTCAAATTTTCCTCTCAGTAAGCCTATCATTAACATGGCCAAAGGATTATAAAACATTTCAAAGCAAGATTTTTTAATTAAAATGAATTCATCAAAGGTGCGATGCAATTAGTAATTGAAAACAGCGCACTGCTATAATTAAGTTGCTCAAATTCAAGATTTTGTGTGCAGATCTGGTTACCCCATTACAGGAATGATGTGCAGGCCAAGCGAACGAGCAGAAGAAATTTACCAAGTAGTTGCCTGAATGAGATGATATCAGCTACATGAAGAAGTTGGACAAACCTAGGTTTCTTTGACGTTGCAGGCTGAGGGGAGACCTGACAAAAGTATATAATATTATGCAAAGCAGCGGTAGGGTGGACAGTCAGAACCTTTCTCCCAGAGTGGAAATGTTAAAGACTAGAAGGTATAACTTTAAGGTGAGAGTGGCAAAGTTGACCCTAACCTCTGGTGCTGTCTGTGTGGAGTTTGCTTGTTTTCCCCATGACCGTGCGGATTTAACCCGGGTGCTCCAGGGTCCTTCCACGTCCCAAAGACATCCAGGTTTGGAGGTTAATTGGCCTCTGTAAATTGTGCCCGGTGCGTAGGAAGTGAATGTGAAAATAGGATTAGTGTGAACGGGTGATGGATGGTCGGTGTGGACTCAGTGGGCCGAATGGCATGTTTCGATGCTGTATCTTTAAACCAATCAATTGTGATTCAAGATAAAGTGTTAGATTACCACTGATTAGATTACCAGGGGTGGCACAGTGGCACAGCAGTAGAGTTACTGCCTTATGGCACCAGAGGCCTAGATTCAATCCTGACCACGGGTGGTGTCTTTACCGAGTTTGTACTTTCTTCCTGTGACCGGGTTTTCTCCGAGTGCTCTGATATCCTCCCACACTTCAAAGATGTACAGGTTTGTAAGTTAAGGGCCTGACCCACTTGCCGATTTTTTTTTTTCCGGCAACTGCCGGCATCATATCAATGTCGCCAAAAGATTTTGAACATTTCAAAATCCAGCAGCGACAAAAAAAATGTTGTGACACTTGAAAAAACACTGCACGTCATATGTTATCATGCCACGTCACGCCGCATCATGCCGTGACTTGATACGGCAGTCGCCGAAAAAAATCGGTAAGTATGACAGGCCCTTTAAATGGCGTATGTATAAAAAAAATGTTGCTAGTGTTATGTACTGCCCGGAACAATAACATCTACATAGTAAGTAATTAAACAGTAATTTACTAATTAACTTTGAACATGGTACATCACCCTGACACGTACGCGTGCACATGCACCCAATGACATTCCTGGCCGGCAGGGATGCTGGCGAGAATGCGCATGTTAACAGTTCAAGACGGCTCATCCAGTGTGTAAGACTACTGTCCAGGTGTTGGGAGCGGACTTGGTGGGTCGAAGGGCCTGTTTCTCCAAATGCACAACGTTAAAAATGGCACCTTATCTTGCCTTGGCCTGCGTGTAATTTAGCCCTGTATGTTTGAGGTGGATTAATCATTCTGATTATAATCAGTGACGTGTGGAAAACAAACAGTTACTCAAGACAACGTAACATATGTACATGCAACACCTCTTCACATAGTTACATTTAGCAGCTTTTCCTGAATGGAGGGAGTGGTTATGTCCGGACTATCTTAAAAATTCCATCGAATGATGCATTTTAAAATATCCCTTTTTTGGGTGTGGTTCTTATTGGTAAAGCCTTTTTGTCACCCGACACTAGTTGCTGTTCTCAAAATAGTTAGTTAACATTCTTGATCAGATAGTAATGTAGTAGCTTAAGACTGGTGTTAAACAGAGGGCTGACCAAGCAAGGCTGGCATTTGTGATTCAATTGTATTTTCTCAGTCCGTTGTCTGCTCTTTATTTCCACATGAAACAATGGACATGGAGGGAGCTGAACTTTCTTGATTTACTAATCCCAAAGGAGTATTATGCATTCATATCATTGCAACATCCTGGTACTCCATTTCCTGTTTTCCAACCTGCTTCAAGCCGGCATTCAACTTTCACTCATTCACATCAGCCTCTATTCAGGTCCTGGTTCCACTGTTTCCATGGCCTACCTTTTCCCTCTCCTCCCTCTCCTCCCTCTCCTCCCTCTCCTCCCTCTCTTCTTCACAGCTATTCTCTTGATTCCATGCTTTACTTGAGCTCTGCGACTGATGTTCGAGGGGGAATTCATTACCTCTCCGTGATATCGCTGTTACTCGTTGGATATGTGTCGGCAAAGAAAGCTTTCTATTAACCACAGAAATGGCATATATGGGGCAGGACCAGTAAGCCCCTTCACTGATAACACTATTCCACATTGAGGGAAGGGGAACACAGTCTAAATTTATCTTTGCTAGTAAAGGTCAAGGCACTGGCCACTTCCCAATGTCTGTAGTAGACGTGCAAGCCCTCCAGTCCATTATGCTTGTGCATAAGATCCTTTGCATTGGATTTTCACTCACTCATGTGCCTGTGCCTGAGATTAGGTATTTTATTTGCATAGAAATGAGAATATTCATCTGATCATGCTTTGTTCTTTCAGTTACCTTCTGATGTCCTTAATTTAAAAAAAAAATGTTTACATTAGTGAAACCCTTCAACATTTTGATTGCTTCTATCAAAGTCTTTGGTACAACTAAGAGTCAAAAATGTTTAATTGTCATATGTACCAAAAATGGAACAATGAAATTATAACTTGCAGCATCAAGCAGCTCCATGAACACAGTACACATAGATAATACAATAAATAACATTCAGTAAATCCAGTAAGCCTGTAGTGCAACTAAAAATGTTTGTAGTATTCAAGAGCCGGATGGTTGTTGGGAAGAAACATAGAAACATAGAAATTAGGTGCAGGAGTAGGCCATTCGGCCCTTCGAGCCTGCACCGCCATTCAATATGATCATGGCTGATCATCCAACTCAGTATCCCGTACCTGCCTTCTCTCCATACCCCATGATCCCTTTAGCCACAAGGGCCACATCTAACTCCCTCTTAAATATAGCCAATGAACTGGCCTCAACTCCCCTCTGTGGCAGAGAGTTCCAGAGATTCAAGAAGCTACTCTTGAAACTGGAGGTCACAGTATACAGACTCCTGTACCTTCTTCCCAATGGCAGAAGCGAAATGAGAGTGTGGCCTTCGATGAAGCTTGGTTTCTTTTTGAGGCAGTGTCTCCTATAAATCCCCACATTGGTGGGGAGGTCAGTACACGTGATGGACTGCACAGTGTCCTCCACTTTTTGTAATCTCCTTCGTTCCTTGGTGCTCATGTTGCCCAACCAGGCCGTGATGTAGCCAGTCAATATGCTCTCCACCGTAGATGTGTGGAAGTTCTAGAGAGTATATATCAACATACCAGACCTCCTAAATCCTCTAAGGAAGTAGAGATAACCCTCATTATAGTCGATCATTGGCAGGGAGGGGGGGTCTGTTATTGCCTATTGTTTGCTATAACCAAGTAAGGGTTTGCTCCCCCATTGACATCATGGCCCGGGTAACTGGGTCATAGTCCTGGAGCCTCATCACTGAGAGGGCAGTGGGACCTCCCTCACTGCACTGTTCGGTGGCCAATGCAGGTCGCCTTGACTCTCACCACCGCCATCCTATTGATGAAGACAGATTGATGGATCTTCTGTTTTCCCTTTCTGAAGTCAACAATCAGCTTCTTAATCTTGCTGACATTGAGAGCAAGATTGCACATTGAATAACTTTTGAATCAACTTTTTATTTTTTGAACATATTAAACATCTTTGAAGATTGAACATCTTTGAAATCTCTTACTTGGTTATAGTGGACAATCAGCAATAACGTACAGCATTACCAACCCCCACCCCCCATCCATGGACCATTATAACGAGGATTATAAAATATTTGCAAGCAACTCCACATTATTGCAGGCAATGGAAAATTGTACTTCTGGAATTCATAAATCACCACACAGACCAGTAATAAGTTACACAAGTAAAAACATTTTTTTAAAAAATTTAAACTCTCATTTCTTAACGGGGGCACAGATAACACAGCTTTGATTTATGGAAAATCACAACAAGGACCATTTCTAGGAATGCAACCCCCAGCCCCAATAAGACAGGAGTTGCCTGCACAAGAAATACAAAATGCCCTCTGCACCAACTTCCTGGGCTACATTTCTTTGTGAAAACGAGGTGGCAAATTCTAATGATCAACTTCCACAGTTTTTTGAGTGTAATCCATTTCCTCCGGTCATTTCATAGTAAATGCAATTGGATTTTCAAAACACGGGTTCCAGAAAAATTATGAAACCACTGGGCTTTATTGTCAGAACATTGTGGAAAGTGACAGCAAAGGGCAAACAAAATGGATGCAAATTTATTTCCCCAGGCAGTGCTCAGCTGTGTAATTTACCAGAATCACACCACAAAATGCAAATCCTTGGGTATGTTTTCTTTTTGCATCTCCTATGCATAGGTTCATAATACAATGATGGCATTATTAAAGTATGGGGCGATTATGCTGCATCGCGTGCACTTCCCTGACCACACAGGTGAATGAGTGCATAAGGGTGTGTTTGCTTGTGTAAGATCACGCTCATTCCACAAACGCATTTGAAAGTCAGCTTCCGAAGCAGGGGTTAGGCATATGGATATGCGGGGAGTGGAGAGATATGGATCATGTGCATGGAGAGGATTTAGTTTCATTTGGCATCACGTTCGGTGATATGGCTGATCTATATCCTGCTATATACTTTAACACCCTTCCTCATTGTCCAAAACGCCATCAATTTTGGTGTCATAGTCATACAGCACGTAAACATGCCATTTGGCACTGCTTTCCCATGCCAACCAATGTGCCCCATCTACACTAGCCCCTCCTTCCCGCATTTGCCCATATCCCTCTCAATCTTTGGTTGCAAACGTAACAAACCAGCCAATCTACAAGTCGTTTAGATCTATCATAAACAACAGAGGTCCTAGCGCTGACCCCTGGGGAAATCCAATGGTCATTGACCGCCAGGAAGAGCAAAGATTAACAGAGAGATAATCATCTCCTGATACTCACCAAAACCAACATCCTCCTGTTGTTGCTTAGCCACAAAGCAACATCACTATTTGGGCCTATTCACCAGTCACTATTCCCATCGCAAGCAGGCAGGAAGTGGCACCCTGAGATTCTGTTAATACTATGTATACATACTGATACAATACACTCTTTGGTTATCATGAAAAGATAAAGAAGTAATGCCAAGCACTTTGCGGAGGCTTCGTCCATTATTGATCAAAAGGGTTGGGTGTGCAGCATTTCCTAAATCTACAATCTGAAATGTAGATGTTTGGGTGAACCTTTTAAATCTCACCAGATGACTTCTATTGGTACTGGGTCATGATTCATTGTGTCGTTTATTCGGGCTATTGAAAGTACTGTACAACAGATGATACAGAAAGTAGAACTAGGACACAAGGCCATGGGCTCCTCCAGTGACTGTTATTACAATACGCAACAACACATCATTCCACTCAAGGGAAACAGAATGGTCCTGGATGCAACAGATAACAGAGACCTGTTAGAACCCTCTGGGGTGGGGGGGTATAAATGACTACATTGTTTTTTTGAGAATGTATAGATTTGTATAGGTTTACTATCAGTAGTGAAATACAGTGAAAAACTTTCTTTGCGCTTCTTTGTAACCATAGAATAAACACGAGTGCAATCCATACACAAGGACAATAGGTGGTGCAAAGATAAAAATACCAGAGTGCAGAATATGGTGCTACAGCATTATAGTTATAGCACTAGTTACAGAGACAAAGTCTACGGTCCACAGTGATGTATGATGGAAGGACGGGACTACACCCAGGCTTAGTTATTAGGCTGATAATAGTGGGAAAGGAGCTGTTCCTGAATCTGGTGTTATGCGCTCTCAAGCTTGTGTGTCTTCCGGCTGAGAAGAGAGGGGAGAAGAGGGTATGACAAAAGAGTGGAAAAGATTATGTTGGCTGCTTTCCCGAGGCAGCATGAAGTACAGATGGAGTCAATAGTGGGGAGGCTGCTCTGTGAGAAGGACTGGACACCATCCACAACTCTATGCAATTCCTTACGGCCTTGGACAGAGCCATTCCCAAACCAAGCTGCGATGCATCTATAGATATTTATAGAACTTGAAATATATGCAAACGGAATAACATTAACTCTAATGTTTGTTAGATACCAAGTTGGAACCCAAAGAGGTTGATCCATCAGTGGAGGGTGTACCTATTCTCTTCTTCCCACATGGCGGTCGGTGGACAGCACTATCCCAGGAGATGGTCGGTTTCTCTGCGTTTTTTGTTTCGACGTGCGTTACACAGAGTGATGGCCCAATGTGAATATCAGATATCCATCTGATCAGAATCAAAAACGTTGCAGGCTCCAGGCGGAAAATTAAAAGCAGTCTTCAAAATGTTTTCATTTAGGCTCAGATATATATGTGGTTGATATACTCTCTGGTGTGAGCCATTGCCATGGGAGTTAAAATGACAATGTAAAATGAATTAACCTAGGCATATGAGGTAGGTAGTCTTGGAGTAGGTGCCTGAGGATGTAATGTAATGGTCTGCAATGTAATGGAAGGGTCTCGACCCGAAACATCACCCATTCCTTCTATCGGGAGTTGCTGAGTTACTCCAGCATTTTGTGTCTATCTTTAATGTAATGGTCCATTGTATCTTTCAGTGGAGACAGCGCAAATCAATGTCTACAATCTGGACTGGAAGAAATTGACACAGGACAGGAACTAACAAGAAAGAACATCTACAATGATTGCAGTGTTGAAGAGCCAGTTGAAAGGGGATCCATCTGTAGTACCGGTGAAATTGAGTTTTTAGGATTTGGCAAGAAGTATGGTAAGGTATGGAAAAAGAACAATCTGAAATGTTGACGTTTGGGTGAACCTTTAAAATCTCACCAGATTACTTCTATTGGCACTGGGTTACTATTGTCAGCTGTACGAGATGCAATAAAAAACTTTATTTGTTTGCTATCCTGTCAAATCATACTCCACATGAGAACAATCAATGCATTGCACAAGTACAGCAGATAGCGTAAAGTGAAAATTAGCAGAGTGCAGGCAGGGTATAATGTTCAAGCTAGAGAAAGGGCAGATAAAATAAAAGTTCAAGGGGCGGATTGAGGCAGGTTGGGTGATCAGATCTATACGTTTAGCTTATAAGAAGTCTGTTCAGTCTGATCACAGCAGGGAAGAAGCTGTTCCTGAACGTGGTGGTATGTGCTGTCAAGCTTATATATCTTGTGCCCAACGAGAGAGGGGAGAGGGAGGAATGACCAAGGTGTAAATGGTGTTTGGTTATGTTGCCCGATTTCCAGAGGCAGTCTGAATTGTAGATGGAGTCGATAGGGTTGAGGAGGAAGGCTGGTTTGTGTGCAGGACTGGGCTGCATTCACAGTTCTCTGCAATTTCTTGCCGTCTTGGACAGAGCTGTTGTCTAACAGAGTATTGATGCATCCCAGAGGTAGACACAAACTGCTGGAGTAACTCAGTGGGTCAGGCAGCATCTCTGGAGAAAAGGAAGAGGGAGGTTTTGGGTCGAGACCCTTCTTCAGACTTTTGCCACGTTAAAGATAGTATGTGAATGTAAGTGATTTGGCTGCTGTATTTTTGCCATTAAACTGATTACTATTTAATGAATCTGAAGAAAGGTTTGTCTCTATTCCTTTTCTTCAGAGATGCTGCCTGACCCACTGAGTTACTCCAGCATTTTTTGTCTAACTTTGGTGTAAACCCGCATCAACAGATCCTTCCTACACATGTAATTTAACCTTAACAGGCCAATGATTCTTTTAAAGAGTGCAAGGAGGAATGTAATCCACTTGCACTAAGCATTCAGTTCAACATCAAGGCAATACAGCGTTTATAACCCATGTGGCTTCACAATCAAACAAGATTTCTTCAGTGCGTAGTTTGAGATAAGAAAATATATAAAGCTGTCATACGGCCATTTGCCACAGGTTTCCAGTTATAATCTTGTTTACCGAGGGACTGTGAAAAACTGTTTGCGTGCTAATCAGGGAGCAGAAAGACAATACATGATTACATTCGAGCCATTCGCAGTGTATAGATACATGATAATGGAATAACGTTTAGTGAAAGATAAAGCCAGTACAGTCTAATCAAGATAATCCAAGAGACACCAATGAGGTAGATAGTAGCTCAGGACTGCTCTCTAGTTGTTGGTAGGGTGGTCCGGAGGTGGTGAGATGAGCAAAGATAGTATTTCATTGTATGTTGTGTTTCATGTATCAGCTCTGAACAGGTAAACCAATCCTTTTAAGGTGTTTAAGAAGGAACTGCAGATGCTGGAGAATCGAAAGTTACACAAAAAAGCTGGAGAAACTCAGCGGGTGCAGCAGCATCTATGGAGTGAAGAAGGGTTTTGGCCCGAAACGTTGCCTATTTCCTTCGCTCCATAGATGCTGCTGCACCCCCTGAGTTTCTCCAGCTTTTTTGTGTAATCCTTTTAAGGTTCTTGGTTTCAAATAGATCCTAGTATTGGCTAATGCCAAATGTAACTGTCCCAGGAACATTTCACAATCGGTCAACACCACACTCATGACTACTCATATATAAATGTGGAAAATATAGGTCAAGCTAATGAGATTTAGTGGCCTGGATCCTTTAATTGTCATATGTTTTTCCAGCTTCAAAATTGATCTTCTTGCGTACCTTTTTAATAAAATACATCCTGATGTTCTTCTTTTTCTTGGCTCAAGCCTTCGGTAATCTAAGCCAAACCACTGATTTCCCTCCCTTTCTCCATTTAGTCTCTCTTTCTTAATGTCTGCCCCTCTCGTTCAAGTTTGAAGTAACCAATCTAATTCTTGAACTGACTGCATGTTTTGGGATAAATCACTGAAGAAGGGTCCCGATCCATTTTCTCCTGATGTGCTGCATGACGCCCTGAATTACTCCAGCACTTTGTGTCTGTCTTTGCTTTGTGATCTTTTCCCACTTTAAAGATACTGTGTGAATATAAGTGATTTGGCTGTCGTGTTTTTGCCGATTAACTGAGCAGTATTTAATTACAGTTTGTGCAGGTGTCTTCTAACACTCCCCCATGTGCCATATTTGACTTGCTGACCAAGGAGTGGAATGTGCCCGTCCCAAACCTCGTTGTATCGATTGTTGGAGGAGAGGATAATGTTTTGTTAAAGCCATGGCTTCAGAATGCTCTTCGGAAAGGTCTGGTGAAAGCTGCTCAAAGCACAGGTAAATTTACTCCTATGTATCACGGAAAAAGGGGCGGAATAAGTGGCACAGCGGTAGAGTTGCTGCCTTACAGCGCCGAGAGACGTGGGTTCGATCCTGACTACGGGTGCTGTCTGTACCGAGTTTGTACATTCTCCCTGTGACCGCGTGGGTTTTCTTTGAGTGCTCCGGTTTCCTCCCACACTCCTAAGACGTACGGGTTTGTAGGTTAATTGGCTTCGGTAAAGGTTCTAAATTGTCCCAAGTGTGACCTCATAGATAGCAGTCCGAAGGAAAAATGTATTCAACAGGTCAAGCAGCATCTATTAGATATGTTGATTATTTCCAGCTCTTATTTCAGATTTTTAGCATCTGCACTTTGTTTTTGCTCTTTATCATTATAGACCACACTCATGGACACCAAGACAATGTTAATTCCCTTGGAGCAGCTTCCATTTGTTAATCAAACTGACTGACATGATGATGTTATTTAATGATAGATGTTGCATGCTAGGACTTCCAAAGACACTTGGAAGTCACCTGTATGTGTAATTGGAGTAGAATCTGATCGTGTAACCTCCAAATTTCAATTGGACATGTGTGAAGAGGGCTAATCGACAGCCTTATGGGGAAAATCTGAACAAGAGCTAGCATAGATACAAATGGCTGAATGAGCTTCTGCACAATAAGGTTTGACAGTTCTCTGCTCTGAGGGGAACCCCACGATGAGGGGTCACACGGGTGTAGACAGAGATTGAAGTGGTGGGGCGGTGGGGGGAGGAATGGTGAAAATCCTTCCAGTTGTGAGCATGTGGGTTCTTCAATAATGAAAATAATGTTGCTGCTTGAAGATTGATGGAATTATTTCCTATGATTCCCATACAGGGGCGTGGATTATTACAAGAGGCCTGCGGGCAGGGATCACCAAACTCATAGGGGAAGCAGTCCGTGATCATGCCTTTGCCAGCACTTCCGCCAAAATCAAAGTCTTCGCAATTGGAATCTCGCCATTGGGAATCATTTCTGACAGTGAAGCCTTAGACGACGTTAAGGTTAATTCTCAAATTGTAAACCTTCTTTCCCCTATCCTCGGCCTTTCAGTTTTTAATGAACACATTTCTAGTTGTGAAAGATGTTTGTACATCTCTGTTTGAATCAGGAAGGCAGGTGTGATTTAGAGCTGGGTATTGATTTGTGTTCACTCATGCCATGTCCCTGCCTTGCTATCTTGGTGCTTGAGCATGGAATTCAAGACTGTCACAAATGGGGTCATCCACACCAATAATGAGTGCCCAGTGCTGGGAGATTGCTCAGAATTTGCCTTGAACCAGCCAAGTGAAAGCACTCTGACTTGTTTGTCAACATAAGCTGTGAAAAATGAATGGTCTGCAAGACTTCACTCAAATGGGAACTAGGATTGGTTTGATGAGCAGGCTATAACATGAAGCCCCTTCCCTCAGCCACTGACCAAACATGCCGAGTGGTCAAGGTTTGCCCATACTGGTGAGACCATAATTGTACATGGGTTGGCAATGTCACAAGCAGTCGAATCACTGCATTTTTTGTCAGACTTTGCAGAGATCATTCAGGGCAAACGTTGCTATTTGTTCTTCTGCAAGTTCACTTAAAATTCAAAAATACTCGGTGCCTCTCTTTGTTTGAAAAAAATATTTATTTCCCAATTACAGTATGAGGTAATAAATGTGAGCAAGACGTTAGAACACACGGTCAACTGGATCTTCAAGAGGCACCCTCACATGTATTCCCCTAGCCTCCCCCCACAAGTGAGCTTACAGTCTCGGTTATTTGGAGCAGAGCCAATAAGTGGAGATGGAAGTTGTCCTATCCTCCCTCACAGTTACCTTTCATCACTGTTCTTCAATGCGAGATAACATAGGAAATGGGTCACATTCCCTCTTCCTCAGATGGGAGATGGAACACGGAACAAAGATGGCACAGTGGAGCAGCGGTAGAGTTGCCGTCTTACAGCACCGGAGACCCAGGTTCGATCCTGACTATGGGTGCTGTTTGTACGGAGTTTGTACGCTCTCCCTGTGACCGCATAGGTTTTCTCCAGGTACTCCAGTTTCCTCCCACACTCCAAAGTCGTATGGATTTGTAGGTGAATTGGCTTTGGTAAATATTGTAAATTGTCCATTGTGTGTAGGATAGTGCTAGTGCACGGGGGTCGCTGGTCGGCGCGGACTCACTCGGTGGTTGATGGGCCTGTTGTGTCTCTAAACTCAACTAAACCAAAAACTAAATGTTTATATTGAAAGGAAACATTGCAGTACCTTAGGACATGCCATAACAGTTCTAACCGTTATACATTTATACACCACCAGTTTTACACCGCCTTTTTGAAGTGGTGTATAGAAGAACGTATCTAATTTGTTCATAGCAAAAACCTCCAGAAAAAATAGTAGGGTTCAGTATGTTGGTGCAGGATTATATATTGATGAGGATACTCTCAGGCAATGGAAAATGTGTGCGTGTGTGATAATCTTCAGACACAAAGGTAAAAGTGTTGCCAACTGAGCCATGAGGGACAAAAAATGCAACTGCAACAGGCACTACCTTTGTTTATTTGGCCTGCTTTTCCCTCGGATTTCCTCTATAATTACTTTGTATACGTCTTTAATTAGGAGCACAGTCCAGCTGTCTACCGGGTTGATGACACAGCACAAGGTCCTCTCTACTCCTTGGACAACAACCACTCCCACTTCATACTGGTGGATGAAAAGACTCCCAATGGCACCACTAAGCTTTGGCTGAAACTGCTGAAGCACATTTCAGAACAGCGGACAGGCTACGCAGGTAAGCGCCAGAAGAACATGGCTGAGAGTGGGATCTCCATCGTAGAAACATAGAAACATAGAAAATAGGTGCAGGAGTAGGCCATTCGGCCCTTTGAGCCTGCACCGCCATTCAATATGATCATGGCTGATCATCCAACTCAGTATCCTGTACCTGCCTTCTCTCCATACCCCCTGATCCATTTAGCCACAAGGGCCACATCTAACTCCCTCTTAAAGATAGCCAATAAACTGTCACCTCAACTACCTTCTGTGGCAGAGAATTCCGGAGATTCACCACTCTCTCTGTGAAAAATGTTTTCCTCATCTCAGTCCTAAAAGATGTCCCCCTTATCCTTAAACTGTGACCCCTTGTTCTGGACTTCCCCAACATCGGGAACAATCTTCCTGCATCTAGCCTGTCCAACCCCTTAAGAATTTTGTAAGTTTCTATAAGATCCCCCCCCCTCAATCTTCTAAATTCTAGCGAGTACAAGCCGAGTCTATCCAGTCTTTCTTCATATGAAAGTCGCGACATCCCAGGAATCAGTCTGGTGAACCTTCTCTGCACTCCCTCTATGGCAAGAATGTCTTTCCTCAGATTAGGAGACCAAAACTGTACGCAATACTCCAGGTGTGGTCTCACTAAGACCCTGTACAACTGCAGTAGAACCTCCTTGCTCTTATACTCAAATCATGACCACAGGTTGATGAACAGTTCCCATAGAAGGCTATAATAGTAAGTGAAAGTACTTGCACAGCCCAGCTTGTAACAGCAGGTAGGGCAGCACAGTGGCACATTGATAGAGTTGCTGCCTTATAATGCCCGAGACCTGGTTTCGATCCTGTCTGTACGGGTGCTGTCTGTATGCAGTTTGTACCTTCTCCCTGTGACCATGTGAGTTTTCTCCAGTTCTGGTTTCCTCCGAAGACATGCAGGTTTGCAGGTTAATTGCCTTCTGTAAATTGTTAGTTGTCCCTAGTGTATAGGACAGTACTTGGGTAAGGGGTGATTGCTGGTCAGCACAGACTTGGTGGGCCGAAGGGCGTGTTTCCACATGGTGTCTCTAAAGTCTAAAGTTCGAGGTCTGTATAGTCCCCACAAATCCATTGTCATTTTGACCAAGATAGTTGAACAGTGTTAAAACATGGGAACATTTTTGTTTATTTGTCCTGCCAGTTATTTTAGGTTCACAGGCCAAACGAGAGGAATAGATTTTAAAATACCACCTCCAACCCTGGCCAAGACTTATGATGTTAATTTTCTTTTTCCTCGGGTTTGTTTTCAATAAATACGTGGACATTTTCCATTTCTAAAACGGCCCCATTATTGTGTGTGGAGTTTATCATCCTGTGATTGCATGGGTTGCCTTGAATGTTTGATTTTCTCCCAAATTCCAAATACATACTGGACAGTGGGTTAATAGACCATTAGTCATTTCCCCTTGTATAGCTGGCTAGTGGGAGAGTCAGGAATAGTTGAATGGCATGTGAGAAGAAATAATTTGTAGCGAGAAAAGCAGGAGGGACGAGATTGAGGGACTGGTTTCAGAGCAGCTGTAGATTCAATGGCCCAAATAGACTCCATCTATGTGGTAAGGATCTATGAGAAATGAAACACTCCCTTATTTATCTCAATGACAAAGTACTGTTGTCTGCAGATTTAGTTCACCATACATTTTCATACACCGAAGGGAGATATTTCAGAATGATACATTTTCGGGCTCTTGCTCTTCAGTGGGATATTTTTCATTTTCACAGCATGAAACATGGTGTTATATATCTGCTGCACATTACAGGAACCATTTAACTTTTCATGTGTTACCCATAATTTAATGGTGGTACCCTTGTATGAATGAGCAGTTTGTGGGTTCAGTCTAACTTTGGTCTGAAGAAGGTGTCCCAACCCGAAACATCACCTATCCATTTACTCCAGAGATGCTGCCTGAACTGACGAGTTACTCCATCATTCGGTGTCTAACCTTGGTTCATTTTGCCACTCCTGTGTGGTGCTGAGGGAAAACAGACCCTCATGATCCCAGGGCATTTTCACCTAGTTGACAGCGGTTGGTGTTTGTCTCGATGTATCACCCTGGTTCATAAGGAGTGTCCATCTTGCAATGCTGGTTTTAGAACACGGATTGAAGTTGAAAATCAAACTCTGTCTGAAAACTATTCCAGTATCAAGTTCTACTCATCAATTTAACAAATTGAAAGATATTTTGTTCCCACTACAAGCCACCCTTGCGGTCTCACTTTGTCAACTAAATGGGAGACACATTGTCGTGTGTGCTCTCTTCCACATGATGTAAATTTAAAACATACCAAATTGCCTTTCCTAGTCTCCAGAAGCAGGGAGAAAGGACAACTTAGTCAACATTCCTAAGTTGTTTCCTATACACCCACCTTTTGCAATACAAAATAAATAGTAGCAAACCTTCAAATTGTTACAGAACTTTGAAAACGATGTCAACCTAGATCTAAAATAAATAGCCAAGTTGTCCAGTTTCACCAACCATTGAATAGAATGGAGCAGATATTCTTACCTGGAAGCCACTATTCCTGAATCATGTTTTACAAGTCCAACTGGTGTCCTTGTCATTAGAAACATAACTTTCCAAATTGTAGTATGCTTTAATTCTGCTTTTATCTTTTGCAGGTACTGGCAGCATTGAAATTCCTGTGCTTTGCTTTCTTGTACATGGCCACCCAGAAATATTGCAGGTAACAGCCGTCTTTCTTGACTGGACAAAATAAAATTAATCTGCAAGGAGAAATTATTTAAAAATACATTTTCTCTATCCATTCCTGAGGAATTCATTATATTGAATCATGTGGAAACCTAATTGCCCCTCAGGTTGATGTCTGGATGAGGAAATAGTGCATAAAACAGGAGGCTTCATTGTTTTTTTTAGTTTAGTTTACAAATACTGTGCGGAAAGAAGCCCTTTGGCCCACCGAGTCTGCACCGATCCCCACACTTGTACTATCCCACACAGACTAGGGTCAATTTTACAACTAACAGGCCAATTAACCTACAAATCTGTACGTCTTAAGAGTGCGGGAGGAAAAGGAGATCCCAGAGAAAACCCACGCAGGTCACTGGGAGAACGTACAAACTGGACAGACAAGCTCCCGTAGTCAGGATCGAACCTGGATCTCTAGCGCTGAAAGGCAGCAATTCTCCCATTGCATCACCATTTCACCCACGTGTGAAGAATAGAGATGTACACATGCATATGCATCTGAGATTGAAAAGGTTGATGCTACTCCTGTTGAGAGGTGTGTGTGTGTGTTTGTTTTTGTTTTCAGGTCAGCACCAGCGCACAGTTCCCTCAACCTGGATTAGATGCTGTCTGTGTGGAGTTTGCACGTTCTCCTTGTGACTGCTTGTGTTCCCCCTAGGTGCACCAGTTTCCTCCCACATACCAAAAACGTGTTGGCTTGCAGGTTAATTGGCTATCAAAGGTTAACAACAAGGGTAGATGGATAGAAGAGCATCAATAGACAATAGGTGCAAGAGTAAGCCATTTGGCCCTTCAAGCCAGCACCATCATTCACTGTGATCATGACTGATCATCCACATTCAAGGGGAGGTAATGGGTATGTGCGAGAGAACATAGTTGTTTACAGCGAAACATTGGTGAAATGGGACTATGAGAACAAGCAGAGACTCAATTCTACATTGTAAGGGAATAATGAAAAGTATGAAACATGGAAGAACTGATACAGATAGGTAATGCAAACAGGAAAAATTGGATTAATATTCTCTGATATTTTTGGTGGCACAGGACCTTTTTGCTGGTTCCTCGTCCCAGCAGTAGTTAAAGGTGGACATTCCTGAATGTTGTTAACACACCAACAATGGGTTGACAAGGATGCTCTCATTTATGTTACAGAAAGTGCACCAGGGGATAGAGAATTCTGTCCCATGGTTAATCTTGGCTGGATCAGGGGGCATTGCTGATATCATTGCTTCATTGATGCATGGACCCGTGGTTCCTGAAACTGTGGAAGAGCAGCTTAACGAAAAATTCCCCAGAGAAACCTTCACCAAAGAAAATATTCTCATATGGACCAAACTGGTAAAAACAATAACACACTCATAAGCTTATAATTTACACTGATACAATTTTCTGGACCAAGGGGTTTATCCTCATATATTTTGATTAATTTATAAATTATCTTCTCCCTTCTGTCACTTTTACGATCTCGCTTGTTATTTTAGTCCATTTTCCAATCATAACCTGTTGAGTTTATAACATAATTCCATTAGTGACCTTAACCCTATCCTGGCATTTTGTTATGTTTCTTGATCATTTAATTGTCATGATTCTGTCCTTGTAACCACCTTTTTGACTTTCCTAATCGTTCGTGCTACCATTGTCTATGTACTTAAAATGCCTTGTGCTTTCATCACACTTTTGCATTCATATCTTTTATCATATGTATTATTATATATTGGCTCTTCTTCTGGAGATGGCAATACAGAGCACCAAAACGTTTAAATTTTCCACAGACACAAATATTACTTATTTTACTTTACATCAGCTTTATGCATTACCTGATATTCATGGATTATTCTGTTTTGTATCTGAAAGAAGAATTTAGTAGCAACTCAACAATTAAGTGTTTTGTAGGTGGCTCAATTTCAGTAAATATCGATCAACCATGATTTTTAGTTTAGTTTAGAGATCCAGCGTAGAAACAGGCCCTTCGGCCCACCGAGTCCGCGCCGACCAGCGATCCCCGCACATTAACACTGTCCTACACACACTAAGGACAATTTTTACATTTATCAAGCCAATTTACCTACATACCTGTATGTCTTTGGAGTGATGTGGTCTACATAAACCTTTGATGTGACCTCTATAAACCTTGACTTGCAGGATTTAATTATTTTTGGCACCTTAATCAAAAACAAAATTGGCAGCAACTTTTCTTTTTTAGATTCAAAATATTATGGCCAAAGAACATATCTTAACAGTGCATAACTCTGAGCAGGAGAACTCGGAGGAGTTGGATACCATTATCCTGAAAGCCCTTGTCAAAGGTAGGGAGGTTTCCCATTTATTTTGGTTACATTTTGGCATTGATGTGGAGAACCAATGCTAGGCATCACGTCTGGAATGGCGTTTCATACTCTTTTCTTCCTTTTCCTCACAGCCTGCAAAAGTCAAACCAATGAAGCACAGGAGTACCTGGATGAACTGAAACTCGCTGTTGCCTGGAACAGGGTAGATATTGCCAAGAGTGAGATCTTCAATGGTGATGTGGAGTGGAAGGTACATTTCATTGATCTAATTTAGAATTTATCAAGTAGGAAATAGCAGCTGGATTTCCTCCTTAGTGTTGGTAATAGAATGAGATCAATATTAAAATTATTACCGACTTTTGGGCATATCTTTCGCCATTGACCTTCTCTCCTCTACACACACCTTGGGCGAGATTGGAAGATTCAACATGTGCGACTATGACCAAAACAAATATTAGCATGCCATTTGTGTAAGAAGGAACTGCAGATGCTGGTTTAAACCAAAGGTAGACACAAAAAACTGGAGTAACTCAGCGGGACAGGCAGCATCTCTGGGTGACGTTTCGGGTTGAGACCCTTTTTCAGCATTAGCATGCCATTGCCATGCCAGTTTAGCTAACCTATTTGTTGCACTTGAATTTCCTGCCCACGTCGTAATGTTCCTGACAATAGTCATTTTCCCATGGTAGAGGTATGAAAAACAAGAGGATTCATGTGAGGGAAAGAAGTTTTATAAGAGACTAGACTAAGTGGGACCCATTGGGTCCCTGTCACACAGGAGGCCTGGTTCCCCAACGCAGCCCGTTCCTTATTGCAATATTCCACCACTCACCCGTTCCCCCAATGCAACCCATCCCCCAACCACTCACGCATAGCCCCCAACTGCGCAGGCACGGCTCATTTCCCCTCATCCCCCAGCACTCCCTCACCTTCCCTCTTCTTTCCCCTCTCCTCCTCCCCTCCTCAATCCCTCCCTCACCTCTCCCTCCCCTTTCCCCTACACTCAGTCACACCCTCCCTCCCTCCAGAACCCCTCCCTAGCCCTCCTATCCCTCGATCCCCCACTCCTCACCTCCCCCTATCTCTGCCACTAACCCTCCTGACCTTCCCCACTGCCCTCTCCCTGTATTCCCCACCTGCTAACTCCCCCACTCCGCTCACTCTATTCCCCCATCTCCCCCACTCTCATCACCTCCCCTTCCCCTCTCTCCCTCCCTACCCCTTCCCCTCCCTCAATCCACCCACCCACTCTCCTCACCTCCCCAGGATCTTTCCCCTCTCCTCCTCCCCTCCCTCACCTCTCCCTCCCTCTCCATTCCCCTAACCTCAGTCACTCCCTCCATCCATAAAAAGCAGCATCGGCAGTCCCTTCCTCAACAGGTCATTCATTGTTAGCTGTGGTTTAGATCCAGCTGATGACGTGTGTGTGTGTGTGTGTGTGTGTGTGTGTGTGTGTGTGTGTGTGTGTGTGTGTGTGTGTCTCTCCATGGAAACTGCTCGGCCACCCTGCAACCCGACTCTCCCTCCTTTCCTCTGCCCACTCCGGCTCAGCCGTCACTCGTCTCCTTTCCCACCGCCCGCTGTTTGGCCCATCCCCTCCCTGCTCGTTGCCGCCGCTGGGCCAAGGGGGAGCGAGGAATGGAGTCGGTGTTCATCACGGTGGGCACCATGAGTTTCGATGAGCTGGAGGAGCAGATCTCCTCGGAGAAGGCCGCGTAGGTGAGTTACCGCAACGGCGGCGGCGGAGGAGACGGACCCCAATTCTTTCAGAATTCCTCACCTTGTCATTTGGACCCATCTGGAAGATCTACACTAGAGAAAATCACCACTTATGGACTTCAGTTGAAACATCTTAAATTGATATCAGCTGTCCTATGGCTCCACAAGATTACCATACTCTGGGAAAGAAGAACCAGTAAATTTGTCAAGATGAAGCAAAATAGTCACCATAAGATTCTGGCAATACTTGGTAGGTCAGATAATATCCACCCAGAGAGCTGCAGGCTGAATGCTGGATATTGGTGTTTCATCAGGGTGGAAGAATGAAACAAATATAGACTAAGGATGGGAGGAATGAACAAAGAGTAAGGTCTGTTACAGGGTGGGAGGTAGGAGCAATTGGGATAATGGTGCAAAAATGGCATTAAAACGATAAGAGTCAAAAAGTCCAACAGCACGGAAACAGACCCTTCAGCTCACAGAGTCTCCATTGCCCATCAAGCTCCCATCTACACGAATCCCATTATAATCTCTTTACATTGCCATCAAATCCCTCCGCAACTGGAGATAACTAGTGCTGCACCAGAAGGCTTATTACCAATATCTGCTGTCTTTTAAAATAAAACATTGACTGCACTAGTTTTGATCTGAAATGTTTAACTGCTGTGGAGTCCAAACAGCTGAAAAGTACTTTATTGGCAAAAGTTGTCAATCCTGGAGCTCGCAATGGTCTTCCAAAAACATTATTGCTGATGCAGTTTATCTGGTGATCACCACATTATTAATCTAGCTTTTATGTGCAATGTTAAGCATTATAGGCATTATAAATTTACTACAATAGTTATAAAGCTCTTTGGGGCAAGCTAAGATGGGTAACAGAAAGAGAAGAATTTGTTTAATTATTTTGTTATTATTCATATCAAGGAGTTGCACAGTGATACAATAACCTGCTCTTCTCTGCAGTCCTGTGACCTGGAAGATGTAATGATGGATGCTTTGGTGAATGACAAACCACAGTTTGTTCGGCTCTTCATTGATAATGGGATGAACATGTATGACTTCCTCACTTATGGCCGGCTCCAAGAACTCTATCGTTCCATCTCACAGAAGTGCCTTCTCTACGAGCTCTTGCTGAGAAAGCTTGAGGAGCACAGGCTCACTATAACAGGCATTAACACTCCTTCGCATCGGGACTTCCCAGAAAATAAACCTAAGTTCACCCTGTGTGAAGTGTCCAAGGTGCTGAAAGATTTCCTGCACGATGCCTGCAAGGGAATTTTCCAGGAATCCAACTCCTCTCGCAAGCACACTGGTGTTAAAAAGTCAATAGCAGTAAGTACAAACAAATAACTGAACTGTAAAAAATAATTACTGTAAAAGAAAATAACTTCATTTTTCAAATGTGGGGTGGCACAGTGGTGCAGTATTAGAGTTGCTGCGTTACAGATACAGGTGCCATCTTTCTACGTCTGTACGTTCTCCCTATGAACCCGTGGGTTTTCTCTGGGTGCTCCGGTTTCCTCCCACACTTCAAAGACGTACAGGTTTGTAGGTTAATTGGGTTCAGAAAATTTGTAAAATTCTCCCTAGTGTGTAGGAAACTATTAGTGTATGGGATGTTTAGTTCAGAGATAGTTTAGAGATGCAGCACAGAAATAAGCCCTTCGGCCCACCGAGTCTACGCCAATCAACGATCCCCACACACTAACACTATCCTACACTCGAGGGACAATTTACAATTTAACCAAGCCAATTAGCCTACAAACCGGTTCACCTTTGGGGTGTTGGAGGAAACTGGAGCACTCGGTAAAAACCCACACAGGTCTCGGGGAGAATGTACAAACTCCGTTCAGACGGCATCTGTAGACTACCTCTCTGCCACTGTACCCTGCTGTCCAGGTGATTGTTGCTCGGTGGGACAAAGTTGCCTGTTTCCATGCTGTACCTCTAAATCTAAAGTAAAGTCTAAAATGTATACAGTTGCAAATGCCAAGAATGTAAGCAAACAGGAGAGGTGAAAGGCAATTCAGCCACTCAAATCTGCCGTGCCATTCATTATGATCATGGCTGAACTACCCAGGCATCACTTTCTGTTTTGTTCTAGTTCCCCATAACCTTTTACTCCCTGACCTTTCAAAAATCCACTTCCACTATAAATACCCCCCAAAATTTGAGGCTTAATACACTGACTGCTCACCTCAAGATTCCGCAAGTATGAACACAATAAACAAAAGCACTAGGCCTTTCATTTCCTCAAAAATGCCCACGGCTTATCCTTTACCTCTGCCACTTTTTGGCACAAACTACACATTCCTTGATTCATTTTATTGTCCAATAAACTATATTGTCTAATAAAATTATATTCAGTTGAACTAAATCTGCACCGTTTTCCACAGCTCGAACACCGTGCAGTTTGTAATCTATTAATCTCAATGTCAAATGTAATTGCGATCAGTTAAATGTTGCAATAAAATTTATTTATGATAATAAATGTGATTTCCAAAGAAAGGCATAAGGAACTGCAAATGCTGGTTTAGAAAAAAGTGCTGGACTAACTCAGCGGATCAGGCAGCATCTCTAGCGAACATGGATAAGTGACGTTTAGGATCGAGATCCTTATTCAGACTGTTTGTAGTAGGGAGGGAGAAGGCTAGAAGAGAGGTGGGGGCAGGACTAAGCCTGGCAAGTGATGGATAGATGCAGGAGATATTGATCTATATTGATTATTGATTAGCAGATGATTGGACAACTAAGGCAGAAGATAGTGAGATTATGGAGAGGGGAGGCATGAAATGTGAAGCCAGAGGAATGGATATAGTATTATCCATATAGAATCACTCCTTGGATGCTACTCTTTTTCATAATTTTGTATCACCTCTTTCTGGTCTGATGTATTTAAGAATATCTCAAACATTCTTAACATCCCATTAAACCCAGAGCCGTTATTAATCATCTTTGGGGTATCTGATACTTCAAGACAACTCACAACTGCTCAACGACAATTCCTCTCCTACTGTCTCATTACGGCAAAGAAACTACTGCTCATGTCATGGAAAAAAACAACAGCTCCCAATTCCAGAATGTGGCTTCATGACTTGACCAGTACATTACATTTAGAAAGAATAAGATATGTCCTACAGGATAGAGTCAACCAATTTAATAAAATCTGGCAACCATTTATCACATTTCTTGCACAGAAGAATACTGACACATAACACAAACCTATCTACACTCTAAACCATCCATTTTAATGACATTGTGAGTAAGGGATAGGACAAGAGAGTTAGAAACAAGAGTCTTCACAAAGAATTATTGTACTGAACTGCTCCCTATGTACTGTAGTTACCTTCTGCACTTCACTTATTTTATTTTTATTATTTTCTCCCCCCCCATTTATTTATTTATTTTAATGTTTTTATTAACATGCCCGTCCATATTGTTTGTATAATATTCGGTTTTGATATGTACATTTGGAAAAAAATGAGCTTGGATATGCTTGGGGCAACATAATCTGTACCCATTTTTTGATGGCTCAATAAAATTTATTAATAAAAAAGAATTAAAACACCAATTATGTTTTGGTAAATACAGAAAATGGGAGTAGGAGAGTATCCTCAGTGGGACAGGCAGCCTGTCTATTTTCGGTGTAAACCAGCATCTGCAGTTCCTTCCTACACAGTCTACAAAGGTAGTTTAACCTCCGTTGAACTGGCAGTTATCTTGTTTAGATGTTCTAATGTAAATGATTCTTTCAGGAACTAAACAGCAAGTTACGTGGTCAAAGACCTTTCACAATGCCTGCCCTAAGCCAAACCTTTGAAAATCCCTGGCGGGACCTCTTCTTGTGGGCTGTACTACAGAACCGACAGGAGATGGCCAACTATTTCTGGGAAATGGTGAGTACCTTTACAGAGGAACCTAGATCTTCACATCGTTGCGTTCAGGGAAGGATTGTTAATATTATTACTTTACAAATTTAGTTGAATTTAATGATACACCAACCTAGTCTATGCCGACCAGAGCACCTGTAGAAAACCCACGCAGGTCATGAGGTGAACGTACAAACTTCCCACAGACAGCACCCATATTCGGGATCGAACTGGGGTCTCTGATGCTGTAAGACAGATACTGAAATCATAAAATCATAAGCGATAAGAGCAAAATTAGGCCATTCGGCCCATCAAATCTACCCCGTCATTCAATCATGGCTGATCTATCTCTCCCTCCTAACCCCATTCTCCTGCCGTCTCCCCATAACCTCTGACACCTGTATTTAACAATTCTACCGCTGAGCCTCCATGCTGCCCCATTTATTTAATTATTTTATAGAATGCTGGACTGGTTGCAAGTACGTTGACATCTTAGTTAGAAACTGTGCTTTCTGTTGTCAGCATTTCATGGTGACTTATTGTGTGAATTTGTCAGAGAGTAATTCAATCCTTTGGCATTGTTAGGTATACAGTTTTGAGTCCCCCTATTTGCCAGTAAACTCTAATGGTTCAAACCAACTCTGCCTTTCAAATTAGCACCAATTGTTTTCCATTTGACGACAGCAATATTCACCAGGCAACAAGACCGATAGAATGAATTTCTTGGCGTTCAACACTTCACTGGTTCAACCCCACTGTCAAGGAAATATGTGAAACGCCATTTGTCAGAGGAGGCCATGGTAGCCCAGTCTTGGATCCCAATTTCCAAATTCTTCCCACCAGACAATTTTACTGAGCTCCCAGTCACCAACAAAGTAGTTTAAGTTAGCAATGATAATTCGCCTTCTGATGATGTGCACAGCCAAAGTAAAAACATCAGAAGCACTTTCTACTTGAAGAAATCATTATATTTGGCAGACAGTGCAAAACTCTTTGCATTTCATTGAACAAGTACTGGTTAACCATGCATGGTGATCAAAGTATTTGCTTTCAGAGGCTATCCAATTTAGTCCACCGTGTGAGAAAATAAATGTGTAGTTGCATGCTGCGTACTTGTGTTCTGCAGAAACATTGGATGTTTGGTGCAAGGCATTTTAACATAAACTGATTCAAATGTTAACTAAATCTTCTTGCATCACATAGTGGTTTAATCCTCATCGTGTGTTGGTCAACATTTTTGGTTAGAGCAAAATATTCTTGAAAATGGGAGCAGGATTAGGTCAAGCAGCCCATTGATCTTGCTCCGCCATCCAATAATGTGATCTTGGCCTTTACTCAACTTTCCCGCCAGCTTCTCATTACTCCCAGAGTAACTCTTTAGACCAAAATCTTTTTATACCAGTCTTGAATATATTCACTGTTCACGCTTCAAACATTTAGGGCAGAAAATTTCAATGTGGCCCTTGTCCCGTTCCTCTTATTCTGAAACCATGCCCCCTGGTTCTAGACCCCACCCCCTCGATGGGACAACCACTCAGTGTAGAAACAAAGGGAAATGTTAGTTAGTGCCACATTTCTCTCTTAAATCTGTAGGAACACTTTCCAAATCGTTTTCCCAATCCCAAATGGCTTTTTGATCTTCCTAACGGATTTCCTCCTTGCTCGCGAAGATTTAAATGCCACCTAAATGTAAAGAGTAGACACAGGAACTGCAGATGCTGAGCAAAAAAAAAATCACAGAGTGCTATGGTGGGTTTGCTATGTGGGTCATGCAGCATCTTTGGGGAACATGGATAGGTGATGTTTCATAGACCATAAAACCATAGACCATAGTACAGGACAGGGGCGGGCCCTTCAGCCCACAATGTTTGTGCTGAACACGATAAACTAAACTAAAGTTAAACTAATGTCATCTGTCATACATGATCCATACCCTCCAATCCCTGTATTTCCATGTTCCCATCCAAAAGCCTCCACATCTTTCCTGTAATGGGGCAATCACGGAATTGCACACCATTGCACGTTTTAGGTCAGGGCACTTCCTAAAAATCAAGTGTCGGTTTGAAGAAGGATCCCTACCTGAAATGTTACCTATTTTCCCCAGAGATGCTGCCTGACCCGCTGAGTTACACAAGCACTTTGTGTGTTTTGCTACCTAAATGTATGTTGAAAGTGACTTGCGTCTGTATTAGCATGTTGCATTTCTGGTTTAATCTGCGCCTATGTTTAATGAGATGATCTTTGAAATGACAGAATCAATCTGTGTTTGACAGTCACACAAATGACTGATTCCTGTTCCCGCCCATCCTCCAGGGTCCAGAAGCCGTGCCCGCAGCTCTGGCAGCATGCAAGATTTTAAAAGAAATGGCTCGGCTGGAGTCGGACACCGAGACCGCTCGGAGCATGAAGAGGGCGAAATATGATCAATTGGCAATAAGTACGGTTTAGTTTTGTTTAGAGATACAGTGCGCAAACTCACCCTTCACCCCACCGAGTCCGCGCCGACCAGCGATCCCCTTACACTAACACCATCAGGAACAATTCACAATTTTCCCCCAAAGCCAATCAACCTACAAACATACACGTCTGGAGAGAAAAACGGAGCTCTCGGAGAAAACCCACGCAGGTCATGGGAAGAACGTACAAATTCCGTACAGACAGCACCGGTAGTCAGGATTGAACCCGAGTTACTGGCGCTGTGAGGCAGCAACTATACCGCTGCGCAACCGTGCATTTCTAAAAATCTCAAACCTTGTCTCTCAGGCAGAAATTAAATTAAATTAAATTAATCGCATTTTAAAACATAGAGCAACATTCACGCATTGAGCTCTCTTCCAAGGGTGCATTCAATAGAATCCAGATCTGGGAATGGAGTTCAATGCTTATATCGGTGCAGCATAGGTTCACCAGGTTAATTCCTGGGATGGCGGGACTGACATCAGTATCAACTGGAAATATTCACTTGAATTTAGAAGGATGAGAGGTTATCTAATAGAAACATATAAAATTCTGAAGGGATTGGACAGTCTAGATGCAGGAAAAATGTTCCCCATGGTGGGGGAGCCAGGAACGGGAGTCACAGTTTAAGACTAAGGTGTAGGCCATTTAGGACTGAGATGAGGAAAAAACGTTTTCACTTGGAGAGTTGTGAATCAGTGGAATTCCCTGCCACAGAAGACAGTGGAGGCCAATTCACAGGAATTAGATATACACTGTATCTCTTAGGGCTAAAGGAATCAAGGGATTTGGGGTACTGATTTTGGATGATCATATTGAATGGCGGCGCTGGTTCCAAGGGCCAAATGGCCTACTCCTGCACCAATTTTCTATGTCTCTATGTTTCCATCGTACATTTAAAGCATACAGTGCAGGAGGAATTTCCACCTTTTGTTAAATCATGCCAGTGAGTTGGCTGTTTGCTTATATTGTGGCGTTCTGAAGTGGTATGTTGTTTTCTCTTCTTCCAGACCTGTTTAGCGAGTGTTATGCGAACAGTGAAGACAGAGCATTTAACTTGCTGATCCGTGAGACCAAATACTGGGGCAAGACCACCTGCCTGCAGTTAGCTACAGAAGCAGACGCCAAATCTTTCGTTGCACACGATGGAGTTCAGGTATCAGTTTGAGACGTTTCAAAATGTATCTTATATCTCGTGGACGCAGCCCAGCCCATCACGCAAACAAACCTCCCTTCCATTGACTCCATCTACATTTCACACTGCCTCGGCAAGGCCAACAGCATAATCAAGGACCAGTCTCACCCTGTTCACCCCCTTTTCTCTCTCCCATCTGGCAAGAGGCACAACAAGTGAAAACACACACCTCCAGATTCAGGGACAGCTTCTTCCCAGCTGTTATTAGGCAACTGAACCATCCTATCACCAACTAGAGAGTGGTCCCAGTCTACCATCTACCTCGTTGAAGACCCTCAGACTATCTTTAATCAGACTTTACTGGACTTTATCTTGCACCAAACGTTATTCCCTTTATCATGCATCTATACATTGTGGACGGCTCAATTGTAATCACGTGTAGTCTTTCTGCTGACTTGATAGCATGCAACAAAAAGCTTTTCACTGTACCTCGGCACATTGTGTTGGGCTGGTTTTCTGATTTTGTGGTGATTGATTTGAGCCATCAACCCCTCCCCCTATAAAACATGTTTTCTCCAAGCTCAGGACATTTTCAACAACTGTCTCTGAGCCATGGTATATCATCCTTTATTTCCCCACCCCACTATTTTTTTCCCTCTCTAT
Source organism: Leucoraja erinaceus (assembly GCF_028641065.1). Taxonomy (NCBI): domain Eukaryota; kingdom Metazoa; phylum Chordata; class Chondrichthyes; order Rajiformes; family Rajidae; genus Leucoraja; species Leucoraja erinaceus. The sequence goes on along the minus strand of NC_073394.1, from coordinate 27,887,792 downwards.
TCCCTGTGCCCCACTCAGGTGCACCCCAATTCTCGCACGATCCTAAGCTTCCTCTATCTCCCCCCCATGTCCCTTCCACTGGCTTCACATTACACCCCTCTTATCTCCTTATCTGACACCCTTTTGTCTCTTTTCATCTCTCGCCTTTACCACCCATCTGCCAATAAAACTGGTTAACCACACAGTGTGATCTCTGCATTTGCTTCCAGAAGCTATCCAATTTAGTTTGTGAATGTGCAGCTGCATGTTGTGTGCTTGCGTTCTGCAAAAGCATCAGGATGTTTGGGTGCAAGATATCTTAACATGTAAAGCAGAGATTGATAGGTTCTTGATTTGCAAGGTTGTCAAAGTTTACAGGGAGAAGGCAGGAGAATGGGGTTGAGAGGGGAAACCATAGTCTATATAAAACCACCCATCACCTAAATCCACCTATCACTCACCAGGCGTTGTCTTGCCCCTTCCTTCTTTCCCGCTTTCTTCCCCCCTGTCACTATGGGTCGGAAGAAGGGTCCCGACCCGAAATATCACCTGCTCATGTCTTCTAGAGATGCTGCCTGACCCGCTGAGTTCCTTCAGCGCTTGGAGTTTTTTCTTGTAAATCAGCATCCGTGTGCCTTGTTTCTCTGTATCATTGTTTCTACTACTCAATCACCCTCCTCCACACCATTTGCTGTGGCAGGTTACACCATCCTTATTCATCACTGGCAACTTGAACAATTGTTCGAAGAATTGTTCAACTTGAAGAACGGCCCATCGTTTCTGTACCACCTCAAATCCTTCAACATCATCTTTGCTATCAGGCTGCAGATCCAATGTCCAAGCTTAAGGAAACCACAACCATAGATGTCCATGCTCCTCCCAAAGTGGGCATAGACCTGATCATCTTAGGAACTGATCAATTTTCAATTCATCGTTTTAGGCTCTATTGACTAAAATCTGGTGGGGCGAGATGTCCACAGATACTCCATTCTGGAAGTTGCTATCAGGATTCTGTTGCCCTCCGCTAATATTCACAAACCTTATCACGTTCAGGTAAGAAAATGCCGAGCGAATGTTCCGATAAAACAATGGTCTTTTAATGTTATGATTCTTCAGTCAGCATGTCTCGCATTATAAATGACTCTTGTAGAGACAGGCAGTGAGTGCACTGCTGCAGCTTTGCTCACGGTGGTAGGATTTACTTACATTTTGGCAATTCTGGATGAGGGCGGAATGTTTGTCCTGAAGAACTTAACAAGTCGATCTTCATGCTGTTTAGATTTTAGAGATACAGCATGAAAACAGGCCATTCGGCCCACCGAATCCACACAGACCAGTGATCGCCCCATGCACAGGCACTATCCTACACATAAGGAACAATTTGGGGCACACAGCAGTAGATTTGCTGCCTTATAGCGCCAGACTCCCTGGCTTGATTCTGACTATGGACGCTGACTGAACGGAGTTTGTACGTTCTCCATGTGACCAGGTGTGGTTTCTCCGAGTGCTCCGGTTTAGAAACATAGAAAATAGGTGCAGGAGTAGGCCATTCGGCCCTTCGAGTCTGCACCGCCATTCAATATGATCATGGCTGATCATCCAATTCAGTATCCTATACTTCAGGAAGTCCAGAGGCGGCACGCACACCCCCATCCACATTAACGGGACGGAGGTGGAACGTGTTTCTAGCTTCAGGTTCCTGGGAGTCAACATCTTCGATGACCTCTCTTGGACCCACAATACCTCTACTCTGATCAAGAAGGCTCATCAGCGTCTCTTCTTCCTGAGGAGACTGAAGAAGGTCCATCTGTCTCCTCAGATCCTGGTGAACTTCTACCGCTGCACCATCGAGAGCATCCTTACCAACTGCATCACAGTATGGTATGGCAACTGCTCTGTCTCCGACCGGAAGGCATTGCAGAGGGTGGTGAAAATTGCCCAACGCATCACCGGTTCCTCGCTCCCCTCCATTGAGTCTGTCCAAAGCAAGCGCTGTCTGCGGAGGGCGCTCAGCATCGCCAAGGACTGCTCTCACCCCAACCATGGACTGTTTACCCTCCTACCATCCGGGAGGCGCTACAGGTCTCTCCGTTGCCGAACCAGCAGGTCGAGGAACAGCTTCTTTCCGGCGGCTGTCACTCTACTCAACAACGTACCTCGGTGACTGCCAATCACCACCCCCCCCGGACACTTATTTATTATTATTTATTCAAATCGTTTGCTATGTCGCTCTTCCAGGGAGATGCTAAATGCATTTCGTTGTCTCTTTACTGTACCCTGACAATGACAATTAAAATTGAATCTGAATCTGAATCTATACCTGCCTTCTCTCCATACCCCCTGATCCCTTTAGACAAGGGCCACATCTAACTCCCTCTTAAATATAACCAATGAACTGGCTTCAACTACCTTCTGTGGCAGAGAATTCCACAGATTCACCAATCTCTGTGTAAAAAATGATTTTCTCATCTCGGTCCTAAAAGACTTCCCCCTTATCCTTAAACTGTGACCCTTTGTTCTGGACTTCCCCAACATCGGGAATAATATTCCTGTATCTAGCCTGTCCAACCCCAAGAATTTTCCCACACTTTTTTCCACACTTCAAAGATGTACAGGTTTGTGGGTTAATTGGCTCGAGTAAGTTGTAAAATGTTCCCTATTGTGACTCGGTGGGCAGAAGGGGCTGTGGCTGTGCTGTATCTTTCAAGTCTAAAATCTAGTTTGCAATTTACAGAATCAAATGAACCTACAAACCAGTATGTCTGTTGAGTGTATGAGGAAACCGGAGCACCCAGAGAAAACCCACATGGTTACAGAGAGAACGTACAAACTCCATACAAACAGCAATTCAAACATTTTTGAATTGATCATAACACTTGACATCCTTACAAAATAAATTAACAATATGTTTTTCATGACCTCAGCTTCAAATGAATTGCTTTTAAGTGTAGTTGCCATGGTAATATGAAACTGCCAATATGTGAACAGCATGATCCCACAAATGACCATGGACATACAATAGAACAGCACAGGATGGCACAGCAATAGAGCTGCTGCCTTACAGCACCAGAGACCCAGGTTCAATCCTGATTATGGGTGCTGTCTGTACGAAGTTTGTATGTTCTCGCTGTGAATGTGTGTGTTTTCTCCGGTTTCCTCCCACAATCCAAAGACGTACAGGTTTGTAGGCTAATTGGCTCCTGTAAATTGTAAGTGATCCTTAGTGTGTAGGATAGTGCTAGTGATAGGGGGTGAACGCTGGTCTGTGCGGACTCAGTGGGCCTAAGGGGTCTGTTTCTACAATGTATCTCTAAACTAAACTGAAGGAACAGGCCCTTTATCCAACAATGTCCATGCCGAACATGATGCCAAGTTAAACTAATCTCCTCTGCATGCATGTGATGTGATCCTCTTTTATTTTTCCCCCCACAGTGCATATGACCACATGTCCACAGAGGAATCTCACCAGACAAGAGAACAGAACAGTTTTGACATGGAAAGGGCTTTAATGCTCCAAGATGAGGCCAAGAGGTTTGCCCATTTAGAACATTTGTAGGACAAAAAGGGTGAAGAGTGGAACAGGGCTAAACAAATATAGATTCCAGTGATACGAAAGATTACAGCAATGAATCCAAGATGGCTAATCTTTGCAGTGCAAAGCAAAAGCTAAACCTGCCAAGCAAAGTAGCTATCAGATTAATTATGTTGCATCCCAATGTATTTATAATCCATTTTTAATGTAGTGAAGGGTGACTCAAGGTAACGGGAGTGGCTTGAAACAAGATTTGGCTCTAAAGCCGTATAGGAAGATGTTACGTCAGATACCAAAAAGCTAGGTCAGGCAGCATCTCTGGAGTAAAGGAATAGGTAATTTAACGATCGTCTTAAAGGAACAGGGGAGTGGAGAGGTAGTGGTTCATTTCAAGGTTTCCAGAGTACAAGAGCTAAACCGCTGGCAGTGTGGATGCCAATGGTGGAGTGATTATCAGAAGGGCCGGGCAAAAGACGGCAACCAGAGATATGTTGAAAATGGCCGACTGGCTGGGAACTGACAAATGCTGAGGTAGTGAGGAGGGTTCTAGCAGCAGAGGAGCTGAAGCAAGAGGTCAAGTGGCACAATAGTGAGAAAGAAACAGTTATTAGGATAATACATTAAAAAAAATGAGGTAGTTTATATCAGTGAGTGGAAGGCAACTGGCCGAAAAGGACGCAGTATATTAGGAACGGGGCAGGAGAGTTTTGAATGATCTGTCATTTCTGGATAGATCCTGGTCTTACTTCAATAGTGAAAAACTAACATTAATACGAGTTCATAGAGGTGCATATGAGAGATCATTAAAACACAGTAGTCAAGCTGAACGTGCAATGTGAAATGTTAAAGATATTTTTATTCAGGATGTAGTGTCTAGAACATTTCTAATGGGGAACATGCGCTAAGTTTAGACTGGTATGTTAGTCTTATGCTTATGATGTGTTGTTGCAACAGTAAGTTCATAAGCTATAATAGCAAAGTAGGCCATTCGGCCCACCAAGTCTACCCAGCCATTCAAACATTACTGATCTATCTTTCCCTATCAAACCTCATTCTCCTGCCTTCTCCCCATAACCCTTTACGCCCTTACTAATCAAGAAACTGTTCATCTCCACCTTAAAAATACCCAATGACGGCCTCCACAGCCATCTGCGGAGGAATTTCTTTAGCCAGTGGAGACCACGTCATTGTGAATTTTTAAGGCGGAGGTTGACAGGTTCTTGATTGTAAGGGCATCAAAGGTTACAGGGAGAAGGCAGGAGAAAGGGGTTGGGAGGGGAAAATAGATCAGCCACGTTTGAATGGCAGAGCAGACTTGATGTGATCAAATGGCATAATTCTGTTCCTCTGTCTTACGGTTCCCTTGATCCAGTGCAGAAATGCTGAGAATTTTAATTGAACCCAGAAAATGCAGGAAACACAGCAGGTCAGGCAGCATCTGTGGGGACGGAAGTGGGGTTAATGTTTCAGGTGAGACCCTTATCAGAAATGGGAAAGGGCGAAGAAAAAGGTAGTTGTAAGTTGGGGAGATGGTAACAGGAGGAATGGTTAGGACAGGAATATCGATGGTAGGGTGAGACTAGTTTAGTCTCACCAGTGATGGGCCAGATAGGGGAGGATTTATGTACGAAGAGTGACTGGTTCATTATTGCAGACTTTATTTAAAAATGTGGACTTGTGCACCAACATCTCTTGGGGGCACCAAGTAAGTCCTGAAAGTAGTCAAAACTGTAACCACTTGTTATTATTATCATTTGACAGCAGTGAAGTGGATGGACAAAGACTTTGCCAAGGAAACGAATATTGGGAATTTATTATCCGAAGATGGAAGAAATTCTGGGGTGCCCCTGTAACCGTGTTCCTGGGGAATGTGATTCTGTATTTTGCATTTCTCTCCCTTTTTGCGTATGTTTTGCTGGTGGATTTCCAGCCTCCACCGCCCATCGGTCCTTCTATGGCAGAGATAGCACTCTATTTCTGGGTCTTTACCCTGGCCCTGGAGGAGCTGAGACAGGTGAGCACAACAGGCCTATGTACCTTTGTGCGGCTCGGTGGCACAGCGGTAGAGTTGCTGCCTTGCAGCGCTTGCAGTGCCGGAGACCCGGGCTCGATCCCAACTGCGAGTGCTGTCTGTACGGAGTTTGCATGTTCTCCCCGTGACCGCGTGGGTTTTCTCCGAGATCTTCACTTTCCTCCTACAGTCCAAAGATGTAGAACTTTGTTGGTTAATTGGCTTGGGTTTGTATACTTGATATAAGTGTCACTGCTGCGAGTATGAGTCGAGGGCAAACTCGCCAGAACTCGCGGATTAGGTCGCCCAAGTGGAACAGCCCCTTAAGTAATAGAAGATAAAGAGTTAATGATAATGTGAGACTAGGTACCAGGAGAAATCAGGTGAGAAATAGTATTGCTCTGAACTGGCAGAGTCTCGATGAATAGAAAAGTCTAATTTTGGGTCATAAGGAAAATAGAACTGAACTTCACACTGACTTATGCCCCTGTCCCACTTAGGAAACCTGAACGGAAACCTCTGGAGACTTTGCGCCCCACCCAAGGTTTCCGTGTGGTTCCCGGAGGTTGCAGGTGGTTGCCGGAGGTTGCAGGTAGTGGAAGCAGATAGGGAGACTGACAAAAACCTCCGAGAACCGCACGGAAACCTTGGGTGGGGTGCAAAGTCTCCAGAGGTTTCCGTTCAGGTTTCCTAAGTGGGACAAGGGCATTACACATGGATATTGAGTTTTTTTTACTCTGGAGGAGTGGTGTTAATGAGTCCAGTCAAACACGGCACAATATCCGGGGAAATTCAGCTGTAATACCCATAACTGTCACGAGATGGAGTTGGTCACTTGTTTTTAATCGTGAATGAGGTTTAAAGAACACAAATGCTCTACAAGGGCTATAAAACGGGCAGTTCCAGCATTGCTTAATTATACATACTTTGTGCACAACCTCTACTCAGTACATGTCCTTAATTTTCTCATGACCCGCTATAGGTTTCAAAGCAGTTCGTTGATACAGCGAATGCTGCTCTCGGGAGAAACTCAAACACATCACCAACCCTGTAATGGCAGCTGAGATGAATGCACAGAGTTTAAATGTAGTCAGTGTGATTGCACCATTCACTTCCTCTAACTGACTGCTTTCTACTCTCTTCCCAGAGCTTTTTCACTGAAGGAAACACTAACATTGTAAAGAAATTTAAACTGTATGTGGAGGATTCGTGGAATAAGTGTGACATGGTGGCCCTGGTATTGTTCATAGTGGCAGTGACGTGCAGGTCAGTGCTGGTATCCCTGAAACATGCTCGTCTCTCTGTCCTATTCAATGATTATCTCAAATCTCTTGCTGCAATCCACCCCCGAGAGAATGCGGATCCAGAACAGTTTGTGACAGAAATGTGAAAGGATTTAGGGAAAGGGGGCCGGTTGATTTGAGCCAGAAAGGAGGCAAAGGGTTAAATGGCCTCATTTCATATGGAAATCATTCTAAATTGTGTTTTAACCTGAAACGTCACCCATTCCTTCTCTTCAGAGATGCTGCCTATTATTCCAGCATTTTGTGTCTATCTAATTTGTACTTCCTCAGGAATTCCCCCTCATCTCCTTAGTCATTTTGTTACTTCAAATTCACTTGTATTTAACTGCATAACACAGTCTAGGAACTATTGTTCATCATTGGTTTGGGTTGAGTTTAGTTTATTGTCAGGTTTGCAGATGTACAATGAAAAGCTTTTGTTGTGTGCAAAGCAGTCAGTGGAAAGGCAATACATGATTACAATTGAGCCATTCACAGTGTACAAGTACATGATGAAGGGAATAATGTGAATAATGTGTGGTGCAGTTTAGTTTGGGGTTCAGGCTTGTAATTAGGCAGGCCTTTTATATGTACACCCCTTATCTAATCCCAGGATTCAAATCTAGTCACAGGCCCAATTGCAGGGAACTCTCACTCTCTGCTTTTGTCACCAGCATTCTTTAAGGGCCTGTCCCACTTGGCTGTCATTTGCGCGTAATTTATGCAACATCATTTACACGTCACGATGCACACGTCGTGACACGCACGTGATGCGTGCATGGTGCGCATTACACGCATATGGTGCGTAGTGACATAGGCAGTGACGCGTGGTCGCGAGCAGCTCCCCAGGATTTTGGTATAAAATCTTCGCGCGCCATCTGCATGACGTGCAAATGACGGCCAAGTGGGACAGGCCCTTTAGTTTACTTAAATATGCATCACTTGGTGTCTATTCATGCCTGGAATGCACAAGAAGACAGTGAAGTCGTTTTCATCTCTCTGTTTATATTGTTGGAGCAGCTTCATCAACTTCTTTATGCTTGTTCAGTCACCGTCTACTTCGGATAATGGATACATCTGTGTTTAAGGCTGGTAGAGCAAGTCATGTTAATGTTGAATCTAGAAAGAAACAAAATGCTTGTGTGTCACTTTCACAAGGATAGAAAATACTCCTCTAACTGGTTCCACCTCTTGGATGTTATCCTGGCTGTTGGTTGTCACAGTACCATCTGCTCTTTCTTTCTGCCAATTTTAATCATTTTAAATTAGTTGTTGGGCTCCTGCTTTTCCTTACGACTTGGGTTCAGTCCTGACCTCCCACGCTCTCTGCAGAGTTGTGTCATCTCCCTGCAACCGCGTGGATTTTCCCACAGATGCTCCAGTTTTCTCTCAGAAATCAAAGGCCTGTAGTTGGCAGCTTAATTACGCACTATAAATTACCCCTTATTTAGTGAACAGGTAGGGCTTTGGGGAGTGTTGTAGAGCAGAGAGATCTAGGAGTGCCGGTACATAGTTTGTTGAAAGTGGCATCACAGGTAGATTGGGTGGTCAAAACAGTTTTGGCACATTGGCCTTCATCAGTCAGAGAATTGAGTATAGATGTTGAGAGGCCATGGTGTAGTTGTATGAGATGTTGGAGGCTGCATTTAGAGTATTGTGCTCAGTTTTGGGTACCATGTGATAGGAAAGATGTTGTCAAGCTGGAAAGGGTGCAGAGAAGATTTACGAGGATGTTGCCATGACTCGATGGCCTGAGCTATAGGAAAAGGTTGAGCAGGCTGGGACTCCATTCCTTAGAGTGCAGAAGGATATGGGGTGATCTTATAGAGGTGTACAAAATCATGAGAGGAATAGATCTGGTAGACAATAAGTTAATGTTCATAAGTGATAGGAGCAGAATTAGGCCATTCAGCCCTTCAAGACTCCTCCACCATTTAATCATGGCTGATCTATCTCTTCCTCTCAACCTAATTTTCCTGCCTTCTTTCCATAATCCCTGACCCTAGTGGAAACATCCCCTCCACATCCACTCTATCCAAGCCTTTCACTATTCTGTAAGTTTCAATGAGGCCTCCCTACTCCCTTCTAAACTCCAGCGAGAACAGACCCAGCACCGTCAAACGCTCATCATATGTTAACCCACTCATCCCTGGGATCATTGTCGTAAACCTCCTCTGGACCCTCTCTAGCGCTTACACACCCCTTCCTCAGATATGGGGCCCAAAATTGCTCACAATATTCCAAATGTGGTCTGACCAGCACCTTATAAAGCATTACATCCCTGTTTTTGTATTCTAATCCTCTCTAAATAAATGTTCACATATAAGTTTGATAATACTTTCTCTTATCTTATCGAGGTGCATAAGAACATGAGGGGAACAGATAGGGTGAATTCACTTAGTCTGTTGCCCAGAGTAGGGGAATCAAGAACCAGAGGACATGGGTTTAAGGTGAGGGGGGAAAATGTTATAGGAATCTGAGGGGTAACTTTTTCACACAAAGGCTATGAAACGAGCTGTCGGGGGAGGTAGTTGTGGCAGGTAGTATAGCAACGTTTAAGAAACAATTTGACAGGTACATGGATAGGACAGGTTTTAGAGGGAAACGGGCCTAACTTTTGTACACAGAGTGGTGGGTGCAGGGAACCTGCTGCCAGAGGTGGTGGTGTAAACAGTTTCAAGAGTAGCATTTAAAGGGCTTTGATCTGCAGGAAAGCAGGGCAGAGGCGAATGACAGCATCACGTTGAACACACATATTGTTGGCCGAAGGGCCCTTTTCTGCATGGTGGGTTTCTAAGACTCACGCCGCAATTTTGTAAAGCACCAGTTAGTTAGGTGACAGTTAATGGTACCTGTATATAGTTCTGGACACCATACTAGAGGAAATTGGTAACAGAAATTCGAGGGGAAAGGCTGACAGGCTGAAGAGTTGAGGTGCCCTGCCTGGAACTCACTGCTTGAAATTAGATGGCGTTTGAACATGTGAAAAGCTGCAACCATTGACTACAGACTAAGACCTATGTGTTATTTAGTGGACAGTAGCTTTGGTTGGGATAGGCTGTATCTACATGTTAGGCTGAATGGCCTCATTGTATGTTGCAAATTTCAATCGTAAATTTCAAAGATGCCATGATTTGTTTTGATTGATGAGTTGCAGGTGGATCTACGATTATTTTGAAGTTGAATGGTTGTCTAAATTCTTCTCATGACTAATAGAATCACAAATGTGTTGTGCGATGCTTATAGTCTCAATATTCAACTATTATTAGCTAAACTCCTACTTTGTGCAACCTGATGATGTGTTGTGGTGGGCCAATGCAGACGCACCCTACGCCACATTATGTGGTGTTGCGGGCCTTTCCACGTCTGTGCTTCTATAACCAGTTCCTTGCTCTTACAGAATGTTGTCCGTCACGTATGATGCTGGCCGCACAACTTTGTGCCTGGATTTCATGGTGTTTGCTCTGCGACTGATTCACATCTTTGCCATCAATAAGCAGCTGGGGCCAAAGATTATTATCGTGGAACGAATGGTAGGTGTTTAAGACCAACAGTGTATTTTACAACCAGTATCAGAAGGCTATGATATTTATGTTTCTATTTTGCTTTATTGAAATATGAAATGGCCAGTTTACACTGGACAAGAACTCAAGGCTTAAATTACTGAACTTCTACACAATGCCCAGGATAGTTCTGGATTTGTTGCCCTATCAATGTATCAGGGTGTGTTATTAGATGCATGTGCACAACAGCTGAGTGAAAGCAGGATTGGGCATAGTTGCAGCTTGTCCTTGTACATTCATGTGTCTATCTAAAAGCCTCTTAAACACTATTGTCCATGGCCTGGCAGCGCCTTTTCCAGGCACCTATCACATTTCCTTTTAAACTTTCTTTATTGTCTACTGAAATTAGATCCCCAGTTATCTAACTGTGGTGTCTCTGGCAAGGCAATGCCAGAGGTGATTGGACTCTCTTATTGCTTAAGAAAGAACTGCAGATGCTGGAAAAATCGAAGGTAGACAAAAATGCTGAAGAAACTCAGCGGGTGAGGCAGCATCTATGGAACGAAGGAATAGGTGACGTTTCGAGTTGAGACCCTTCTTCAGACTGATGTGGGGGAGCTGGAAGAAGAAAGGAAGAGGCAGAGACAGTGGGTTGTGGGAGAGCTGGGAAGGGGAAGGAGGGAGAAAGCAAGGACTACCTAAAATTGGAGAAGTCAATGTTCATACCGCTGGAGTGTAAACTACCCAAGCGAAGAGGGGTCTCGACCTGAAACGTCACCTATTCCTTCGCTCCATAGATGCTGCCTCACCCGCAGAGTTTCTCCAGCATTTCTATCCACGTGAAATATGAGTTGCTGCTCCTCCAATTTGCCGTGGGAATCGCCATGGAGGTGGCCCAGGACAGAAAGGTTGGATATGGAATGGGAGGGGGAGTTGAAGTGCTGAGCCACCGGGAGATCGGGTTGGTTAATGCGAACTTTGCGGAGATGGGCGAAGCGATCGCCAAGCCTGTGCTTGGTCTCACTGATGTAGAGCAGTTGACACCTAGATCAGCGGATGCAATAGATGAGGTTGGAGGAGGTGCAGGTGAACATCCTCCTCACCTGGAAAGACTGCTTGGGTCCTTGGAGGGAGTCGAGGGGCGAGGTAAAGCAACAAGTGTAGCATTTCCTGCGGTTGCAGAGGAAAGTGCCAGGGGAGGGGGTGGTTTGGTTGGGAAGGGACTCTCATATTGGATATGATCCTAACACTTAGATAGACACAAAGTGCTGGAGTAACTCAGTGGGTCAGGCAGCATCTCTGGAGAAAAAGAATAGGTGACGTTTCAGGTCAGAACCCTTCTTCAGACTGATAAATAGAACAGAGAAGGAATAAGCACGGAATACAGGCAAGTGTGAGGTTCTATTTGGAACTCTTCTGAAAATGAAGCAATCTATACTCACATACACATCCAAGAAGTTGAATGGGGTAAATAGTTCTTGAATGAAGAAGTCTGAAGAAGGGTCTTGACCCGAAACGTCACCCATTCCCTCTGTCTAGAGATGATGCCTGTCCTGCTGAATTACTCCAGCATTGTGCTATCTTCCCAGCATCTGCAGTTCCTTCCTACACATTCAGTTAATTTAGCGATGATTAGTGAATGAATAATAGTCTCCTGAGAGGTTGAGTTCTATACAAAGGATCAGGAAATCTGGGCGAAATTAATGTCCACAAATTGTTAATCCTAGCTAAATTTGAGCAGCTAGTACTTTCAAGGTTACTGGGAGATTTGGTCAAATTGGAATTACTCTCCGCAGAGCTGGGACAAGGCGCGGAGAGGTGCCAGCATGTCTGGAGCTTAGATACAATTTGCAAGCAAAGAATGGGAAGATCTGAAAACCCTGTCAATTAGGTGCAAAATGCATAGAATGGATTGGATGGCTGCAAACCAGACATACACCTTGTAAATAATTGTAAATAATGTTGCCGAGTCTGACTATGCCAAGTGTTGATTGGATGAGGTGTTGAGCCTTGTCTGGGCTTTCTGTAAATCAGGGTAAATGTTTCCAAGTTGACTTCCTTTCGAAGTCTGCTTTGAATACAGCGTATTAAACTGTTGTTATTGGGTTAGGGGAATGCCTGTTAGGTATGGGGTTAATCAATATCTGTTATTGAGAGACCACCCCCATGTGATTCGGCCCCTCGAGGTCCCGGGACATATAAAAGTCCGCGATCATGAGGCTCAGCGTCGATCTGCTGGAAGATCGCTCGGGACTGTGTGAACATCTGGAGTGCCTCTGTCTGAGCGAGGCCTAGAGGGCTTGAACAGGCAGACGCAAGGATCAAACCCACGGTGGGATAGGGTACAGTACATGATCTGTGAGGCGCTCTTGGTAAAATAAAATGTTGTTGTTTCAAGTGCTTGATTCAGTGTTTTGACTGAAACTAGACAGGGGGGAAGCTTAGAAACGAGCAATTATCAAAACCATTCGTGCCTGCAGCGACACAGTAAAACACTCAGCAAGCAGTGGACATTTTAAGGTTTTTTGGGTTGAGTTGGGTCCAACTTACACCGGTCTCCTTTCCTCCATCTTTAGATGAAAGACGTCTTCTTCTTCCTCTTTTTCCTGAGTGTTTGGCTTATTGCCTATGGGGTGGCCACTCAGGCACTGATGCATCCCAACGAGACTCGTGTGGATTGGATCTTCAGGCACGTTCTCTACAGGCCTTACCTTCAGATATTTGGCCAGATCTCACTGGACGAAATAGACGGTATGTAGTTTAAATTCAGGTTGTGTCATCAATGAAGCCTATCAGTGTAAGCTGATTCGGTTGTAACTTGCCAAAACGGAAATTATATACTTGAGGGGAAAAAATAAAGTACTGGAGGCTTAGAAAGATTACTACTTGGACCCTTGCTTCTAAGAACTGGTACAGACATTTATAGACAAAACTGAATCATAAGCGATTTCTGCTGCCCATCCCACTTTTTAAATTTCTTTTGAAGACAAAGTTGAGGGGTAACTCAGCAGGCCTGGCAGCATATCTGGAGAACATAAGATATCTTATTTATCCCCAATTCAGAATGAATTCTTTACGATTCAGTGGAAATACAAGGAACTGAAAATTATGGCAGGGTCCTGACCCAAAACATCACTTGACCTGCAGAATTACTCCAGTACTTTATGTTCTACAGCAGATTCTAGCATTCGCAGTTCCTTGCATCTCCACTAAATCATAAGAAACATTCAGAACTGGGGCTTTACAGCATAAAATGTACGCTGCACCACAGAAATCACTCTTAGAATTGAAGATTCTTGTCCTGAAATTGATCTGGCCTTAAGGTTGCTTGCTTCCCTCCAGAATGCACATATTTTCCAGAATCAAAGAATTTGCTACCGTGCATCATTTCTAACCTGTATGGTCACAGCACAAATAAAGGTTTTCAAATATTTCTCTCAGCATTTTAGGAACCTCTATTTTAATCCACTATGAGTCCTACTAGTTGCACCGTTTGTCTTGTTTTATCCATTAGTTATCACCTCTTCCCCAGCCAACAATGGGCCATTATGGGCTCCACCCCGTCCTTGATTATCTGTTGCTGGTGCTGGTTTGTTCTGGCTTTTCCTTACCTCCAGTTCCCTCCCCTCTACTTTCAGTCTGAAGAACGGTCCCAACCCAAAGCGTCACCCATCCTTTTTCTCCAGAGACGTTGCCAGACCCACTGAATCACTCCAGCACTTTGTGTCTATCTTCTCTTTTAATCAACCTCTTTTCCAGTTTTGAGCATCAATAGTGACAATGATTTCCATGTCATTTTAGAAATTCGGATGGTTAATCGAACGTGTATCGGCAACGGAGCCAACATGACAGCGACGGGAGTGAACTTGCCCCACTGCATTAATCGCTATGCAAACTGGTTGGTCATCGTGCTTCTGGTCATCTTCCTGCTGGTCACTAATGTACTGCTGCTGAACCTTTTGATTGCAATGTTCAGGTAACATAAAAGGACACATTCTTCACAAATTTCAAGGTTCTCTGTTCTGGTTCTGTAGCTTGTGAGGATTTGGGGAGCAAATGTAGAAAAGCATAAATGATCAAGTTTATCTGCAAGAGAATGGAAGGACCTAATGGGATAATGATCATTTATGAGCCGTGTTAGCTCTCAACTATTTTCATGAAATACTCTTAACATAATCCTTGTTTTCAAGTCAACCACATGAAGTGGGTCTATACTTTCTCGGAGGCCAGAGAAAGACAACCTTCCCGAATGTACATTAAAGAGGGTGGCACAAGGTCCAAGTTCGATCCTGACTGTGGGTGCTTCTCTGTAAAGAGTTTATCTATTCTCCCCATGAGCGGTTTGGGTTTTCTCCCACACTCCAAAGACGTACAGGTTTGTCGGCTAATTGGCTTGGTATGATTGTAAATTGTCCCGAGTGTGTGTAGGATAGTGTTAGTGTGCGGGGATTACTGGTCAGCACAGACACGGTGGAACGAAGGGCCTGTTTCTGCCTTGTATCACAAACTAAAAACTAAAACTAAATAGGTTTTTACAAACACCGTTAAACAGGATCTAAGTGCTTATGTATAGTGACACCTGCATTAAATTGTATAGATGCTGCTGCACCCGCTGAGTTTCTCCAGTATTTTTGTGTACCTTCGATCTTCCAGCATCTGCAGTTCCTTCTTGAACAATACAATCCATTTGCTTTCATTTCTGGTGAGGTCAAGCAAAGCAAAAGCAAAAGCACAGGGCAGGCCAACATTACAATCCATTTGCTTTCATTTCAGGTGAGCTCAAGCAAAGCAAAGCAAAAGCGCAGGGCAGGCCAAACAACTCATTTCATTTTCATTTTCATTTCAATTTCAAGCAGAGGGCAGGCCAAACAACTAATTTCATTTTATTAAGGGCTAACAAATTATTTATTGCAAGCACATTAAAGGTTAACAAATCATAATTGCAAGCACATTGCTGGCTAACAAATCATTTATTGCAAGCACATTAAGGGTTAACAAATCATCATTCATTGCAAGCACATTGCTGGCTAACAAATCATTTCTTGCAAGCACATAAAGGGTTAACCACAGTTCAGTAGACTCACAGCAGAATCAGTGTTTTGCCCTCTCCCTTGCGATCTTTCAGAGTGACTGACTCATGTCCAGGCATCCGGGGTTTTACAGTCATAGAAACATAGAAATCAGGTGCAGGAGTAGGCCATTTGGCCCTTCGAGCCTGCACCGCCATTCAATATGATCATGGCTGATCATCCAACTCAGTATCCCGTACCTGCCTTCTCTCCATACCCCCTGATCCCCTTAGCCACAAGGGCCACATCTAACTCCCTCTTAAATATAGCCAATGAACTGGCCTCAACTACCCTCTGTGGCAGAGTTCCAGAGATTCACCACTCTCTGTGTGAAAAAAGTTCTTCTCATCTCGGTTTTAAATGATTTCCCCCTTATCCTTAAGCTGTGACCCCTTGTCCTGCCCTTCCCCCCCAGAAGGGGTGTTACCTTCACCATGGTGATTGACAGGAGAGAGGACCAATCAGCTGATCTCAAGATTTTTTAAACACTAATAACTTTTTTATTTTTCATCGATCGGAAAAATCCTCGGGGCTGCCTCAGCGAAGGAGGACTGAGTAAGATGGCTAAAAATCATTGCGATATAGGGTAGCGATTTTTCTAAAATCAATATACAGCGCAGACAGGAAGTGGTCAAGATGACACTTTTAGTTATATAGATATCATTCATGGCTTTGTCACTAGAAGTCATTTTGGCAATCCACCAAGTTTGAAGAAGGGTCTCGACCCGAAACATCACCCATTCCTTCTCTCCAGAGATGCTGCCTACCCCGCTGTGTTACTCTAGCTTTTTGTGTCTATCTTTGGCAATCCACCTGTCAACTTGCCATCATATGGCAGATTTATGAAGGAGCAATAACGGTCACTTTGTAAACCAATGTCAGTCGTTGTCAGTCAAAGCCGACATCTCTTAAGGAAAGGTACAGCCAAGTTTCCAACTAACATGGCTGCAGCTGTGTAAGTGTGCATCTGAAATGCTCCCTTCACTTGTTTGCCCTATGCCAATGAGATTCTCCCATGCACACACATCAAACGCCGACAGCAGTCTACTAGTTCATGCGGTCACTTGAAGCGCTGGACACAGAACGTGAGCAAATTCATGGCTTGATCTTTTTTTGGGCATGCCACCGAATGTGCCCATTGCTACGAACTGATAACAATTTAACATGTGGCACAATGGCACAGTGGTAGAGTTACTGCCTTACAGCACCAGAGACCTGCGTTTGGTCCTGACTATGGGTGCTGTCCGTACAGAGTTTGAACGTTCTCACAGCGACCACGTCGGTTTTCTCATGGTGTTCCGGTTTCCTCCCACACTCCAAAGACGTACAGGTTTGTAGGTTAATTGGCTTTGGTAAAAAAAACTGTAAATTGTCCCTAGTGCGTAGGATAGTGTTAGTGTACAGGGTAATCACTGGTCAGTGTAGACTCGGCGGGCTGAATCCTGTTTCCGCGCTGTATCTCTAAAGTCTAAAGATTCAATAGAAATGATTTGTGACAGTCAAAATATGTAAGCTTGAATAATATGCAGTATGTGGGAGAATTAATCTGTAATGTTACATTTCATTGATCTGCTTCTTCCTAACCTTTATTTTCCAGTTATACCTTCCAGGTGGTACAAGGAAACACAGACATATTTTGGAAATTCCAGCGCTATAATCTGATCGTCGAGTATCACAGCCGGCCGGCTCTGGCACCGCCCTTCATCATCATCAGTCACCTCAACCTTTTCATTAGATCAATTTTTAAAGAACCGCAACACAAGCGAGAGCATTTTGGTAAGTAACCCTCCTCGCGGTTTGTGCATCAATACCAAACCAGGCAAGGGGTAGAGCACAGTGGTGCAGCGGGACCCAGGTTCGATCCTGACTATGGGTGTTGTCTGTATGGAGTTTGTATGTTCTTCCTGTGACTGTGTGGGTTTTCTCCGGTTTCCTCCCACACTCCAAAGACATACAGGTTTGTAGGTCAAGTAGCTTCAATAAAATTGTAAATAGTCCTGAGTGTGTAGGATATATGGGGTGATCGATGGCACGGACTCGATGGGCCTGTTTATGTGCTGTACATCAAAACAGGTAACGATAAGGTAAGATTCAATAGCATCAGCTTTTCTGGATAGACCCACTGCATTAAGGAACTACAGATGCCTGAATCTTGAACAAAACACAAAGGATATGTGGCAAAATATCAGGTAGTGGAGTAACTCAGTGGTCAGGCAGCATCTCTGGAGGGAATGGATAGGCAACGTTTTGTGTTTGGAATTTTCTTCAAACTGCTGAGAATGACCTTTCGGTCTGAACAAAGTTCTATCAGTGTGGAGAGAACTAAGGAATTGGAAGGGTAAAAATACTCTAATGGAACTTATCTACAGGCCCCCAAATAGTAACCTGGATATCAGGTGCAAGTTGAATCAGGAATTAAAAGCAGCATGTAGTAAAGGAAATCTATGGTTGTTATGGGAGATTTCAACATGCAGGTAGACTGGGAGAATCAGGTTGGTACTGGACCCCAAGAAAGGGAGTTTGTGGAGTGCCTCTGTGATGGATTCTTAGAGCAACTTGTATTGGAGCCTACCAGGGAGAAGGCAATTCTGGATTTAATGTTATGTAATGAACCGGATTTGATAAAGGATCTCGAGGTTAAGGAGCCATTAGGAGGCAGTGACCATAATATGGTCAGGTTTAATCTACTATTGGTAAGGGAGAAGGGTAAATCGGAGCTGTCAGTGTTAGTTGAATAAAGGGGATTATTGATCCATAAAGGAGGAGCTGGCCAAAGTTGACTGGAAAGATACCCTAGCAGGGATGACAATGGAACAACAATGGCAGGAATTTCTGGGAATAATACAGAAGGTGCAGGATCAGTTCATTCCAAACAGGAAGATTCCAAGGGAAGTAAGGGGCCACCGTGGCTGACGAAGGACGTCAGGGACAGTATAAAAATAACAGAGAAGTACAACGTAGCAAAGATGAGCGGGAAGCAAGAGGATTGGGTAATGTTTAAAGAGCAAGAGAAGGTAACTAAAGAGGCAACATGGGAAGAAAAGATGAGGTATGAAGGTAAGCTGGCCAAGAATATAAAGGAGGATAGTAAAAGCTTCTTTAGGTATGTGAAGAGGAAAAAAATAGTTAAGACCAAAGTTGGACACTTGAAGACTGAAAAAGATGAATTTATTATGGGGAACAATGGTAGATGAGTTGAACAGGTACTTTGGATCCGTCTTCACTAAGGACGACACAAACAATCTTCCTGATGTACTAGTGGCCAGAGGATCTGGGGTGATGGAGGAACTGAAGGAAATCAACATTAGGCTGGAAATGGTGTTGGATAGACTGATGGCTGATAAATCCCCAGGACCTGATGGTCTGCATCCCAGGGTACTTAATGAAGTGGCTCTAGAAATCGTGGAAGCATTGGTGGTAATTTTCCAATGTTCTATAGATTCAGGATCAGTTCCTGTGGATTGGAGGGTAGCTAATGTTATCCCACTTTTTAAGAAAGGCGGGAGAGAGAAAACGGGGAATTATAGACCAGTTAGCCTGACATCGGTGGTGGGGGAGGTGCTGGAGTCAATCATAAAATATTGGCACATTTGGATAGCAGTAAAAGGATCGGTCCGAGTCAGCATGGATTTACGATGTGGAAATCATGCTTTCCTGGAATTTTTTGAGGATGTAACTAGGAAAATGGACAAGGGACACCAGTGGATGTAGTGCACCTAGACTTTCAGAAAACATTTGATAAGGTCCCACATAGATTAGTGGGCAAAATGAGGGCACATGGTATTGGGGGTAGAGTGCTGACATGGATAGAAAATTGGTTGGCAGACAGGAATCAGAGTAGGGATTAACGGGTCCCTTTCAGAATGGCAGGCAGTGACTAGTGGGGTACCGCAAGGCTCGGGGCTGGGACCGCAACTATTTACAATATACATCAATGATGTAGATGAAGGGATTCATTAGCAAATTTGCAGATGACACAAAGCTGGGTGGCAGTGTGAACTGTGAGGAGGATGCTATGAGAATGCAGGGTGACTTGGACAAGTTGGGTGAGTGGGCAGATGCAGTTTAATGTGGATAAATGTGAGGTTATCCACTTTGATAGCAAAAACAGGAATGCAGATTATTTTCTAAGTGGTGTCAAGTTCGGAAAAGGGGAAGTACAGCGGGATCTGGGGGTCCTTGTTCATCAGTCAATGAAAGTAAGCATGCAGGTACAGCAGGCAGTGAAGAAAGCGAATGGCATATTGTCCTTCATAACAAGAGGAGTTGAGTATAGGAGCAATGAGGTCCTTCTGCAGTTGTACAGGGCCCTAGTAACACCACACATGGAGTATTGTGTGCAGTTTTGGTCCACTAATTTGAGGAAGTACATTATTGCTATTGAGGCAGTGCAACATAGGTTTACAAGGTTAATTCACGGAATGGTGGGACTGTCATATGCTGAGAGAATGGAGCGGCTGGGCTTGTATACTCTGGAGGTTAGAAGGATGAGAAGGAATCTTATTGAAGCATATAAGATTGTTAAGAGTTTGGACAATCTAGAGGCAGGAAACATCTTCCCGATGTTGGGGGAATCCAGAACTACGGGCCACTGTTTAAGAATAAGGAGTAAGCCATTTACAACAGAGATGAGGAAACACTTTTTCCACACAGAGAGTTGTGAGTCTGTAGAATTCTCTGCCTCAAGGCGGTGAAGGCTGGTTCTCTGGATACTTTCAAGAGAGAGCTAGATAGGGCTCTTAAAGAAAGCAGAGTCGGGATATGGGGAGAAGGCAGGTACAGGGTACTGATTGGGGGATGATCAGCCATGATCACATTGAATGGCGGTGCTAGCTCGAAGGGCCGAATGACCTACTCCTGCACCTATTGTCAAAGATCCCAACCCAAAACATTGCCTATCCATTCCCTCCATGGATGCAGCACTTTGTGTTTTGCCACTGTATACCCTTGTGTGAGGTTCATGTTCATTTGAATGTCACACCTGAAGCCTACACAGAGTGACAGCCAATTACCCTAACAAATGGCATGATTTTTGGGACGTGGAACGTAACTGGAGCACCCAAAGGGAATGCATGAGATTATAGGGAGAATGTGTAAACTCCGCAAAATCTGCAACTGATGTCAGGACCGACCTGGATGCTGGAACGGGGAAGCAGCAGCTCTATCAGCTATGCCACTGTACCCTCTGGTTCTACGAACTTCACTGCATCCCTCACCATAATCCTGCACCTTGTTCTGTGATTCAGCCCTTCGTGGGAATAGAGAGGGGGAATGCAAATTATGCATGGACAATGGCTCAATGCTTTTAGAAACATTGAAAATAGGTGCAGGAGGAGGCCATTCGAGTCAGCACCGCCATTCATTGTGATCATGGCTGATTGTCCCCTATGAATAACCCGTGCCTGCCTTCTCCCCATATCTCTTGACTGCACTAGCCCCTAGAGCTCTATCTAACTCTCTTAAATCCATCCAGTGATTTGGCCTCCACTGCCCTCTGTGGCAGGGAATTCCATAAATTCACAACTCTCTGGGAGAAAAAGATTTTTCTCACCTCAGTCTTAAATGACCTCCCCTTTATTCTAAGACTGTGGCCCCTGGTTCTGGACTCGCCCAACATTGGGAACATTTTTCCTGCATCTAGCTTGTCCAGTCCTTTTATAATTTGATATGCTTCTATAAGATCTCCCCTCATCCTTCTTAACTCCAGCAAATAATTAACAACTAAATTATCCCAGCGCCACTCTTCAAATGTTTTGTTTCGTGAATCTCTTCCAGAAAAGAAATTACCCGAGAGCTTGGACCAGAAAATCAGGATCTGGGAATCTGTACAAAAAGAAAATTATCTCGCCAACTTGGAAAAGGGGAAGAGAGAAAGCAGCACAGAAAGACTGAAGAAAACCTCCACCAAGTAAGTTTAATGAAAAGAAAACTAATTTCCTAACCATAAGCAGTTTGTCCAAAACATCGACAAAATAGATCATTGCACGATCTCGCCAACAAACACCAAGACTTCACCTGGATGGCAGTGTGAGGGGCCCTCCCAGATAGATCCATCCTGAACAGCTAGGATCTCACTCCCAACGCACATTGCTTTTGGACAGCTGCAGCGAGGATGAGACAACCAGCCACCTGTTTGTGGTCAATGCATTTGCAAAGAATGTTTGGAAAAGAACGCAAAGTTCCTTATTGACAGTCACAAAATGTTTGAGTAACTCAGTGGGTCAGGCAGCCTATCTGGAGAACATGGATAGGTGACCTTTCGGGTCAGGAACCTTCTCACAAAGTGCTATAGTAACTCAGCAGGTCTATGTTCTCCAGGGATGCTGCCTGATCCACCAAGTTATTCCAGCACTGTGTCCTTTTGTGTAAACCAGCATTTGCAGTCTAAATAAGGACCTCAACCAAAAATGTCACCCATTCCTACTATCCAGAGATGCCACCTGTCTTGCTGAGTTACTCCAGCATTTTGTGTCTATCTTCGGTATAAACCAGCACCTGCAGTTCCTTGATGCCAAGGAATGTTATTCCAAGGCTGTTCCCAGGAATGCAAACAATGGCATACGTCGACCATTCAGTTTGCCCAAACCTTACTGGCCTTCCAATACAACAATTTGTCCATAAGGGAATGCTGCCAACTGCCACATTCCAGGCTGCGGAATAATGTGTGCAGAAGCTACATTGATGGAACATAGACCAGGGAGTATGGTGGCAAATTGATTGAGCTGCTGCATCACATCTCCAGCCATCCGTGCTCACTCTTACCTCTTGTTGTGTGGAGTTTGCATGCTCTCCCTGTAATAGCATGGGCTTCCTCCAGATGCTACAGTCTCCTCCCACATCCCAAAAGATTTGTGGGCTGGTCGGATAATTGGCTTAGATCAACGTAAACTAAGTCTGTTCAGATATGGCAACTAGCTAC
Source organism: Leucoraja erinaceus (assembly GCF_028641065.1). Classification (NCBI taxonomy): domain Eukaryota; kingdom Metazoa; phylum Chordata; class Chondrichthyes; order Rajiformes; family Rajidae; genus Leucoraja; species Leucoraja erinaceus. The sequence goes on along the minus strand of NC_073394.1, from coordinate 27,865,496 downwards.
TCACTGAGCTGGGTGGCAGCCATTACATCTTCAAATTGATTTGCACAATGCGGAATCTGTTCAAAATCTAATCCACTTCATGCGGCTCATTAGCAAGGTTACATTCTGTTCCTTGAATTGGCCTGGATACCATTTTGGGGCTAACCACCTTCCTTAAACCTTGATAAGTTCTTAATCACCATGGACATCATATCCTTTAACTTAATGGAACTGTTTTTTTTTTCCTTTTAGGGTAGATTCATTACTTAAATCTGTAAGTGGACTTCAAGAGAGGGAAAAACGCCTTGAAAGCCTCGAGACAAAGGTAGGTCTAAAATAATTTTGAACTAATGGCATGCCTTTCCAATGTTTTCTTGTTATTTTAACATTTTGTTGAATAAGCAAATAATGGGGAATATAGCCACTGTGCCAATGATTGCTTTGGTAATGAACACATTGATATCTAAGCAACAATCAGCTGAGACTTACTTAACGGGACTTTAACCAAATGTTCAATTAGTGGAGCAGAGCGTCAACATTTGTCACATGGCAGTGTGATACCATGCGAGATGGGAAGAAAATGTTACTTTTGATTTCTGACACAAACATTTTGTTTGCGCTTGGCATCACTTTACTCAGCAGGGCAACTACCATCAATCAGAAACACACCCAACAAATTAACCTAGTTTCAAAAAATGTGAAAATCTATTAGTGAAACCTTAAATTAGTACTAATGTGAGATTAAACATAACATGACCCGATGATGTTCTATGTCTGTGCTAACAGACAATACCAGTTCCATTTTGGTACAAGTGTGCTCTTAACTACACCTAGCACCATCTCAGTTATATATTTGTAGTTAACCTATTGATGTGATGCTCGTCACCATTAGTATGGTAGTGATGCCTAAGACACACTTCAAAAGGCGGAGAAATATAATCTGAAGGGCCCGACCCGAAACGTCACCTATTTGTGTCTTGCAGAGATCCCCTGAAATATTCCAGCACTTTTTTGTTGTAAACCAGCATCTGCAGTTCCTTGTGTTTACAAATTCTGCAGCTGCTGGAAATCTGAAATTAAAATCAATCCTGGAAGTACCCAGCAGGGCAGTTAGCATTCAGAGAAAGGAAAAAAAAAACTTCATTGTTTACATTTCTTTATCTCTCCACAAATGCTTTCTGGACACTCAGTAGTTTCTATTTGTTGTGTACCTACCCCATGACTCGTGTTCCATTAACCCATCCAAACATTTTCAGTTGCAGTTCCTTAGCGAAATCCCCGATGATTAATTTTTAGTCGCGCTAATGCTTTTAAATGTAGCTTCAATAATAGTTGCACAAGTTTATTTCTTGGTATTTTTGCAGATTAAATATTGCAGTGATGTTCTAGCCTGGATGACTGAATCCTTTATTCAACAAAATCTACACTGCAACAGGCCTCCTCCAACCAGTGGTGCAGGTACTGCTATTTGATCAGACGCTACATTTGTGCATTCATATACATGTTGCTTCCAATTTAATTTTCGAGTTCACATGGTCAGCAAATTTCAAATCAACCATTGCTTGTGTGCATCATTTGGTGTGTAAAGAGAGATGTTTGATCAGGGAATCAATGGTTGTGGGGAACTGAGGCAGTTACGTCTCGATATGACATGCTTTGACTTAATTCACTTTCAATAAGAGTGCTCCACTTTAAGATATGAAAACATGAGAATCCAAAAGTGAAGTGACCAAAATGTTCTTCAATTAGTCTGAAGCAGATTCAGAGAGGATACAAAGAGATTGCAGTGGGAAGTTCCCACTGCAATCTCTTATGGATCCTTTCAAGAGAGAGCTAGATAGGGCTCTTAAAGACAGCAGAGTCAGGGGATATGGGGAGAAGGCAGGAACGGGGTACTGATTGGGGACGATCAGCCATTATCACATTGAATGGCAGTGATGGCTCAAAGGGCCGAATGGCCTACTCCTGCACCTATTGTCAATTGTCAAATGCTTCCTGAAAAATCATGTGGATGGTTGGCACGGTAGTTCCGCAGTATTGCTGCCTTATAGCACCAGCGACGCAGGTTCGATCCTGAATACAGGTGGTGTTAGGAGATTGTACATTCTTCCTGTGACTGCGTGGGTTTTCTCCAGATGCTCTGCTTTCCTCCCCCATTCCAAAGATGTGCAGGTTTGTAGGTAAATTGGCCCCTGTAAACTGTCGACATGGACCCGGTGGGGTAAAGGGCCTGTTTCCATGCTGTATCTCTAAACTAACTTCACTCCATATATTTCAGGTCTCTTGCAGAAGATGCAGTAATCTACTTTACGTTTGGACGACCTAATACTAATTGAAACGCTTTGTTAAAAAAATCACTCTGGGAATATGAAATAAAATTTTAAACAAAGTTTCTTGGCCGATCAGGCAGCAAGCGTTGGCAGAGAAAGAGTTAAATATTTAAGGTCAACAAAAGTGCTGGAGAAACTCAACAGGGCTCCATAGATGCTGCCGCACCAGCTGAGTTTCTCCAGCGCTTTTGTCTACCTTCGATTTTCCAGCATTTGTAGTTCCTTCTTGAACAAAATATTTAAGGTCTATGACCTGATCAGAAGTGGGAAGGGTGGGGAGAAAATTTAAATTACTGAAAGCACTGGGGTGAAAAGTGTTGTCATCCAAATGAATGCAATGGAATCAGAAGAACTGGAAGGCTGAGTGGGAGATGGTGTGATCAAGGTTGCGGAGGGTGTTTCTGGGACTACAGCATATTTACTGCCAAACCATTGCTCAGACAGAAATAGAAAATGGGACAAAGTACTGTGAGACACGGAAAGCAGTAACATAAGTGATGAAAATTGAGTTCTGATTGAAAACATTAAACAACCCTGACACAGTCATCATGTGCCAACACATGACACTCACTAAGCATTTATCTCAGGATGTGATGAGGGCAGCGATTCAAGAAACGCTGAATAGCTTGAACAGACCTGCGTAATATACTGATAGTGATCCGCAGCTCTATATAGGACACAGAACTAAAAACGACTCCATTTTTGCAAACCAAACACTTACAGGCAATTGATTAAGTAAGTCCTTGGATATGTACTTAATGCAGGCAAATTGGATTAGTGCAGATGGGCTAAAAGGTTGGAATGGGCATGGTTGGCTAAAAGGCCCGTTTCTGTGCTGTACAACAATGAGTATTTGTTTCACTGGACAGTACACTTACAAACAGTGTAAGCCCTTTACTGAAGTTTGTTTCTCAACATGGAACAATGGATCTTCTGTGTTTATACGGACCTATGGATTTTAGGCCCAGAATTTTGGATATAGATATTTACAACCTCTGATGTGTAGGAAGGAACTGCAGATACAGGTTTAAACCGAATATAGACACAAAATATTGGACTAACTCAGCGGGACAGGCCACCCACTCCTTCTCCCCGACACGCTGCCTGTCCCACTGAGTTAGTCCAGCATTTAGATATACAACTTCCGGTATCTATATACATTCATTTGAAACCAAGCAGTCCTATATCCTACCATTTTGAGTGTTAACAATCATTTAAAATTCATTCTTCCAGTTATTCGGTATGTCATAGCAATTAGAGTAAACACCTTTTCTCTTGTCCCGCTTTCCAGCCGCTGCAGATTCTCCCATTCCAGTCTACACGAAACAACCAGCAGACGTTACTGACTGCCCAGTGGACATTGAAGCAATGGCCATGCCCTACATCGATAACTAAGAAAACCACTCTGGAACAGAGAATGATAATGAATGAATATTTCACGAGCATTAATCTTTGGCAACAACTGCATCAAAAAAAAACACATTTTAAACTTGAATTTTAATCTGGGAAACTAAGTTGTAGCTTTTTGGATAAGTAAAGGAAAGTGAAGAGCGAACAATCATACCAGTAACGACTGGCATACATATCAGATCATTGATACACTCAGTCAGGGCTGAGGCTCACTGGTCAAAGTGTAATCTGGATGACACAACTAAAATAATTTACTATAGTTTAAACTTTTGCAAGAGTAAATATTTATTTTGGGCATTGTTTCACAAGGTGACAATCAAAGTGACAAGCAAACCTCTCACACAATGGCTATCTAAAGTACTTTAAGTACTTTAACACTTTTAAGCCTCAGGTCGATTCATATTTGAAAATTCTAGTACCTCTCCCCACTGCAGGACTTGAATACCTAGACCAACTTTGCAGGACAGTACTGCTGTTGTGCTAAGCTGGCAAAAAAAATTCCAAAGAGAGAAATTAAACATAGTTCATTAAATATAGTGGCAGTTCATGTCAGACACATTGTTTCTGCCCTCTCCTGCCCCCACAGCCTCCAACCATTTCATTCCGCAGCCCCGCACGACCCAATTTTACTTTCTCCCCAAAATCCATTGTTTCCCCTGGGTCCTGCCCCAAAAGTTCCTCATTAACGATCGCAGGCAATCCAGTTTTCCTTGTATGCCAACATCAAGCAACTAAATTGCTTATTATTTTCAGGGTTATTTCAGGGAACTTGTTGCATGTAATTGTGCTGGTCTTATTTAAGAACATAATTAGTATGGCCCAGGCAGCCCTTCAAAGCCAGTACCGCCATACGACAAAGTTGTGCCTGTTCCTCTGCTTCTTCCACGTTCCTGCCCAACCATTATTTTCATACGACAAAGTTGTGCCTAATGGTCAAATGCACATCCAAGTAATATTGTAGGACACCAATTGATTTGTCATTTATCAAATACAAAGGCGGTGTTAGCTGTCACAAAGATTATTGCACAGCGTGATGAAAATCTAAGCCATTCCATTAAATACCGTTTGACAGCACTGGGCCTGCACTCGGGGGGGGGGGGGGGGGGGGGGGGGGTAGGGACTCATTGAAACTTACCAAATAGTGAAAGGCTTGGATAGAGTGGATGTTTCCACTAGTGGGAGTCTTACACCAGAGGTCATAGCCTCAGAATTAAAGGACGTTCCTTAAGGAAGGAGATGAGGAATTGAAGAAAGATCTCAGATCGAAACGTTGCCTATTTCCTTCGCTCCATAGATGCTGCCTCACCCACTGATTTTCTCCAGCATTTTTTTCTACCGAGGAATGGCCTAATTCTGCTATCACATGACCTTAAATTGCAAATTTGCACCTGCATTACTACATCTGTCAATTACGTTTGTACACATTGTTTACTGTTACATTGTAGGATTGAGTTGTAATGTAATCTTGTCCAGTATCTATCTATATATATCTCTCATCTTGTTTGTTTGTTTGTGAGTTTGCGTGTCTGTCTGTCTGTGAGTCATGCCCTGAATAACGGCAAAACGGTACACGATACGATACAATTTTGGACCACCTTACCAGGGCGACAGATGGCGCAATGGGCTAAGTGTTCGGCTGGCGACCGGAAGGTAGCTGGTTCGAATCCCGCTTGGAGTGCTTACTGTCGTTGTGTCCTTGGGCAAGACACTTCACCCACCTTTGCCTGCATGTGAGTGTGTGTGAGTGACTGGTGGTGGTCGGAGGGGCCGTAGGCGCAGATTAGCAGCCACGCTTCCGTCAGTCTGCCCCAGTGCAGCTGTGGCTACAGAAGTAGCTTACCACCACCGAGTGTGACTGAGGAGTGAATGAATAATGCGATGTAAAGCGCCTTGAGTATCTAGAAAGACGCTATATAAATCCCATCCATTATTATTATTTTTGTCCTGTGGCGTGTTGTATCAAGTTTTGGTCAGATTGATATTATATTTTACAAGTTATTCACATTTTAAACTTTACAAATTTAACTTTTCACTTAATTTCTCATAGTAAAAAATGAAAATCCAATTGCTGGCCCTGCCCTTTACAATGTTGCATATCACAGAACACTGAGTCCTGGCAGCAAGCGCAATCGGGTTATTTTTTTAAAGTTTTAAAAAAGGCAGGGTGAAGAGGGGGAGGGAGTGCTGGGGGGTAAGGGGAACTGAGCCACCTCTGCGCAGTTGGGAGCTATGGATGAGTGGTGGAATATTGCGTTGGGAGACCGGGCTTCCCGTGTGACAGGGACCCAACGGGTCCCACTTGTTCTAGTATTGAAATAAAAGTTTGCTTGTACTGATAATCCAATAATGTATTGTGCTTTTTTTTCTAAATAAAAAAAGAACAATTTAAGAGCAAAAGTGCAACTAGGGAAAATGGTGTCACAAGTAGACGGGTGATGGTGGTGATGTTTGGCATGCTGCCCTTCATCAGTCAGGACACTGAATATAGAAGCTGGGATGTTATGTTGTTGTTTTAGTTGTCCTGCTATCGGAAAGACACATTAAGCTGAAAAGAAAGCAAAGAGGATTAACAAGAATGATGTGAGGACAAGGGTCTGAGTTATAGGGCAAGGCTAAGCAGACAACAATTTTATTTTAGGAGAGTAGGAGACTGAGGGGCAACCTTACAGGAGTATATAAAATCATGAGTGGAAAAGGTGAATGTACAGGGAAGGAGAAAGAGTCAAGAACTAGGGGGCATATATTTAAATTGAGGAAAAAGATTTAAAAAGGGACCTGCCAGGCAGCATCTCCACACAGAATGGCATGTATTTCAAATGAGAAAACGTGGGCGAGGCAGATAAAATAACATCTAAAAGACATTTGGACAACTACATGGACTGGAAAGGTTTAGAGGAACATGGGCCTAACGTGGTCAAATGGGATTAGATTAGATGGGCATTTTGGTCAGCCTGGATGAGTTGGGCTGATGGACCCATTTCGTCGTTGTGTTACTCAATGACTGCACCTTTTGAGTTGTTTTAATAGAGACCTAATTCTTCCAATTTATTTTGTCTTTTAATCCCATCACGCCATATAGAATCCTAATATTTTCATATTGTACTTCTCCAGTCTCATTAGCTTTCCCCTAAAATTTTTATAAACCAACATCAAATATAGGTGTGACGTTGTGAACCTTGCACTAAATCTCTCTACTCTTTGCCAATAACTGAGTATTCTGAAGCTTACATTTTGTAACTAAATTAGAACACTCATCAAAATGGCATTCAGGACCAAGTATAACATTGTTCAGCTTCCCAGAGATATGACAGAATCTTTAAACTTGTAAAATGATCCAGGAACCAGATCCTGTGAAACCCACCTTTTAACTTGAGATGATGCCAAGAATTTATATTGAAGGCAAAGGTGATGTGCAAAAGAAATGATCCAGAAACCTGTACATCTAACATGACCATTATGAGCCACGGCAAGAGCTAGATGGTATAAATACATTTAATCTAAGACTCAAAACTTATTGTGAAAAATTCTGATTTGACAGGTGAGGCGGATGAGCTCAGTCATATGGGATTGTGATATTACAGCCATTCGACTAACACACTTGAGGGAAGGGCAAGAGTGGCAGCTCAATGTTCCAGGGTAGAGATGCTTAGACAGGATCAAAGTGAGAGCAGGAGAGGAGGGGGATAATTGTGATTTTGATCATGGAGAATTTGACGAAAGAGGATATGCCTGGGGAACATCCAGAGGCTACATGGGTAGAATTTGGAGATTCTATTTGGAGAGGGGTGGGTGATTACTTTGATGGGGTTATACTTTAGGCCTCCCAACAGCCAGTGGAATTAGACAAATATAGGGAGATAATTTTTGGAATAGTAGGGTCATAATACTTGATGATATTATATTTCCCAACATCGACTGAGACAGTCACAGTGCTCAGGGATTGGATAGGACAGAAAGATGGGCACAAAATGCTGGAGTAACTCAGCAGGACAGGCAGTATCTTTGGAGAGAAGGAATGGGTGACGTTTTGGGTTGAGACCCTTCTTCAGACTGAGAGTCTGGGGAAAGGGAGATTAGTGATATGGAAGGGCAAGGTGTGAAAATGACAGATCAAAGCACATGCTGATCAAGAAAATGTAGAATGGTTCATTGTTAGCTGAGGGGAAGGTTGCGGTAGTGGAAGACTGGAGGGTGGCTATGTGGTACTTTCATTTAATAAGAACTGCAAGGACAAGGGAGGAACGGAAAGGCCAGTGAATTACCCAGATAAGACATCAATAAATTGGGAAGGTCAAAGATTATTTGATCTAAAGCATCCTCCGCGATAGATCTTTGAAATTTCATTATTACAATATGCAAGTAACACACCACCACCTAGTTAAATTGCAGTACCTTAATTTATATACATTATATGTTAACTGAAAGAAACACTTCACCAGAAGCGTGCCAAATTCACACAGTGAATGTTAGGATACAGGTAGCTATTTTGCACAAACCTCAATCAATCATTGAACCTGGAGAGAAAGTTATACCATGTTCCACCAGGTTGGACTGCTTTGCAAGCTGGACTGGCAGGAAAAGAGCAAATATTTCACATAATACACTGCTTATAATATGGTGCTATGATTTTAGCTGTCAAATCATCATTACCCAGTGTTGTGACAGGAAAGGACTTCTGATTACAAGCTGGTTTCAAGTGTTTATTCCAGTTTCAGATTAATGCTCGAAAGCATTAAAGTGCCCTAGTCACTAGGCAATGTAAGAGCTAGTACCTAAGCCATGACCATAATTCAGTCTTCCATGACGACTTGTACTTGGAAACGGACCACTTCTAGTCTTTAGCAGTGACACGTTGATTAGAACCCGTATAAATGCAAGAACACTAATAAATACACTATGTTCACATATAAAACATCCATAAAAATGCATGCATTTCAAGATTTCTGGATGTGCCAAGAACCTGGATCTTCTCCTGTGATCTTGGAACTGCAGCAGGTAATTTGCACACTAGGTCCCAGTCAGCAACTAGATAAATTATCAAATCAACGTTTAGATGTCAGTTGCAGAATAATTAGTGATCAGAATAATAAACCCCTTTGCTCTTCTGCAAATAAACCTACATTAGCTCTTAACGCCACCAAAGAAAGGGGTTCAAATGTGCTTTGGTTTAATGGCTCATCTAAAAGGTGTACACCTTTTACAACACTGCTCCAATTCCTTTCACAAATGTAAGTCCCTGGAGATAGTGCATTAAACTACAATAAGTTGGGCTAATCAGCCTGGCACAGCACCCTAATAAGTGCCAAAGTACGAACAAATTGGTGCAAATGGCAATATTAGTGATATGACATACTAGTAAAAAAAAAAAACTTAATTTAATCCCCACAACAAATTATTTTGATCCTTCATGGGAGCAGAATAGACACCAACAGCAATGCAGAAGCACATTGGTGACACATTACTGCAACACACTTGGTTTATAGAACTAGCAGCAAAGGGCACCGGGGTTTACCAATAGAGAATAGAAACTCGTTAAGAGCGCTTGAGGTATTAACATACTTTGTTCAGTGGTCAATCGAATAACACTTGCAAGAAACACTTGAAACAGAAAAGTCATACAGCTGTTAATAAATATATCCAGTAAGCTTTTCAAAACAAAATCTCAGTAACTGCAATAGAAGCAAAGTGAATCTAATATTCCAGTTTATTTAGAATATATTCCCACAATCAATTCTTCAGACCAGTTGAGATGAGCATCACAATGTAAAAATATTCATAAAACTATCCATGTTTTCAAGAGATTATACATTAGTAATAAGGATATTATTAATAATGGGAAAATTATATAAAGGATCAAGATTAAGTTTGTACCTCAAAATGATTTAAAGTGTAAGTATAATAATATAAATCAAAACAGCCCATTAATAATGCAGCTTAGTAAATGGTTATGATGTACTTCTGTGCACATATGGAAAGAGTACTGAAGGTGCGTTTTAAGGGCCAAGAGGGACAGTGGCTACATTTAGGCACTTTGTCCAGCATCCCAACATACCTGCACCCCCACCATGGCACCTTATGTTCAGTACTGTTTCACTCCACATTGCTTGGGCAGACTAAGTTGTTAACTTTTTGAGGACTACAGCAGCATTTTTATAACCAAATCACTTGCCAATTGGTAGAGGATGTAAGTGCTCCACAGCCAAATGGGATGGAGCAGGAGAGGACTGTCAATGAACACAATTATGCTTTCCTATTGTATTCCCAGTTCTGATAATCTAATTAGAAACAAACATTTTATTACTTTAAACTCGATATTTCTTTACAAAGATTTGAATACTATGGAATTCTAGTCCTCAATGGCTAATTTAACTACCTCTCTTCAACTCCCTCGATCGACACAATCTTCACGCATTAGCATTATATCTGAAAGATGGTCCCAAATATTTATACCTGCCTGTACCATTAAAAATATGATTTTCATAAATTCCCAAAGTCAAGAAACCCACCTACTATTGGAAAACTGAAAAAAGCATTATGTACAAACTTCAGATTTGAAGTTTACCATACAGTAAAGATTTTCACATTAATCAAATATAACAATGAACATTATTAGCAATTAGTTTAAATGAAATATATTTTCCAGGAATGAATTTTCAGTGCTCAGAAACAATGTAAATGCAAATCAAGTCCACTGAAGATGTAATTACAAACATCAGCAATTCAACAGATATGACAATACAGTGACAAAAGCTTAGAAAAGTAACGTGGATTTCCTGAGAATTGGAATTGATGTCAATAACATTCAGGTTCTACTAGTACATCATAATGAAGCATGGACAAGCTTAATTCAGAGCAAGATAATCTGTCCATTCACCGCCTAAACTGGAGACAATTTTCAAAGCCTCAACTGTTTATATCACAAATAGATCATAATCTCAGGGAAGACCAACTTCTCAGAATAAGGTATTTTGTAGTGAGTAGAAGGGTAATATAATGATGATCACCTGAAAAGCAGTTCACATTACACGAGGGCAGGGATACCAGCCAAAGGATCAGCTTGGTAGCATGTATTTTCTTCAGGAATAAGATTACCTTCCAGCCATGGGTTGCTATAAAATATTTCAATACCACTTTGACTGTGGTCTTATTTTACAACTGAGGGAAGTTGGATAGCACAGCCTTAAGAGATACATTTCAACAGTGAAGGGTTACTTTTCTACTTCAGTATCCTATTTATTACAGGCAATGGAAGAAAAGGGAAATAATATCAAGAAGATGATACCTCTGAATGAGAGGTGATATAGCTAGCAATCAATACCCTCACATTAAGTAGCACGTTGTTCAGGAAACTGCAGGCTAAAGTAGGTTATTTTCTTTGAAAACACATTCTTATTGCTTAGATTCCTATGATTTTGTGCGCCATACAAAATCTAGGGATCTATACTTCATTTAAATCAGAAAAGAATGAATCCACCATGGCTATAAAATCTGACAGTAATATGCACCCTCCAAGTATTTCACTGTACACAGAGCACTACTCTAAAGTGAGCATGTCCAACACTTCATTTAACCATATTCTTCTCACAAGGCCTCTTAGCTTATAAAACCAAATATAATTTTCATAATCTATAGACAAAACTCAACAGTCTTGATATTTCAAAACAAAATGCTTCAGATAACTTTAGTTAACTCAAAATTTAGCACTGTACATTTTTTTGCTTTTCCCCCACTCCATCCTGTACCCATTGTTCAGAGAAAACAATCAACAGCTTCTTTAAAAAAAATGGCATAAGGAAGCATACTAGAAAAAACCCCATACTATTTTATAAGTTAACTCCAAGTATAAAAACATGTGATTCAAATTCCTGGATGAAATGACAGTATATATGACATATATATAACCATGGCTTTAAGAATTCAAAACCATGGTCACTATTGCTGAAGGATTTGAAAGCCGTAATTTCATGAAAACAAAAATGTTTTTACAAAGATGCCAAAATTTTCAATGCATTATAAGGAAGAAGTTTTCTTACAAAACACTGGCCAGCAGTGTTAGATGCAGCCAGGTATCCAATTGCATAATTGGATACATGGATCAAAGGTTGAACTAATTTAACAGCTTGCAATAAAGCTAAAAATATTTGCCGTTTCAGTGCAATTCTACCACTAAATAACCAGCAACATTCAGAATCACATCAGGTTGCCAGGGCATTCTAGGTTGAATGCAGTTTTTTTTTGTGATAAGTATTAGGCATGGAAGCCTGAATTGTCTCCTAGATCCAACAGTGCTGGCCACTTCACAATTCCACTAAAGGAATAAGTTAAATCCTTCGCAAGAGATAACCAAGTTAGTGATTAGATCATAATCCACATTCGCATGCTATTTTAGAGCTTAAACAAACCTCTGGGTGATTAGAACTAGTCTGTACAACTGTAAGTTGGCAAGTAGTGTAAGAAACATTGATCCAAAATATTGTACATTGGCCAGGTTTAGTTTCATGAAATTATGATATAGTTAGCTTAATATATTGACTTTGCAGCACTAAACACCCAGTGAATGTAACAAATGTATATATCAGCCAACAACTGGAGTGTCATTGTTGTTACCCAATGGAGAAACTCATTCTTGCAGTTCTGTTGATGGTACATAGTTGTCAGTGTTCCTACTTCACAACATTCAACATTTCCTTTGCCTTGCATCACTGGCATTATGCTTGCTTTTTATAAAAGGGTTTGCATTGCCATTGCCCACTTTTTCCTTTTCATTCGCCTTGTCTTGTTTTTGAAGTCTGGTTTCCTTCCATCGCAACGTGATATTCCTGTTGGAAATAGCATGGTTACAATTATTATACACATGGGTCATCTTCTGCTGTGATAGTTCTAGTGTCACTGACATATGTGAACTATAAGATCATTTACACGGGTGAGATTAATCCCAGCATGCACTATTGATGCACCTGATAATTAAGTTTGCACAATAGATTCACCTGATAATTACATACAGTGTCCTCCATAATGTTTGGGACAAACACCCATCATTTATTTATTTGCCTCTGTACTCCACAATTTGAGATTTGTAATAGAAAAAAAAATCACATGTGGTTAAAATGCACATTGTCAGATTTTAATAAAGGCTATTTTTATACATTTTGGCTTCACCATGTAGAAATTACAGCTGTGTTTATACAATCCCCCGCATTTCAGGACACCATAATGTTTGGGACACATGGCTTCACGGGTGTTTGTAATTGCTCAGGTGTGTTTAATTGCCTCCTTAATGCAAGTATAAGAGAGTTCTGAGCACATAGTCTTTCCTCCAGTCTTTCCATCACCTTTGGAAACGTATATTGCTGTTTATCAACGAGGACCAAAGTTGTGCCAATGAAAGTCAAAGAATATCCTCCAATTTATTTTTCTTAAATTTCAGTTAGCCTCAGTATGACAATTCTCATGAAGCTCTTTCTCATGAAGCTCTTTCTCGGATGCAGATTGTTAAAAATCTGATCAGATTCACTTTGATGCCCGTATGTAAGTTTCAGCTTACATATTTTTGCATATGACTTTGTTTTTTGTGTTCCACGTCACAACTTGGTGCAATGTTTAACTGAGTATATGTTAAAATAGATTAGTACTGTGCAATAAAATTACGTAATGAAGTAAAACCAGAATTGGCTTATAACTGAGGTTAACCTTTCTCGTTCATCAGATGCTGCCTAAACTGCAGTGATACAGTAGTGTGTTTTTATTTCAGGTTTCCAGGACCGGATGTCTTCTGATTGCAATGGAAATTAGAAATCTGTACAATTTGAATATTTCCAATATTTAATATGAATATTCCTTCATGCCTAATATACGAGAATCACTGGGAAGAATAATGCATGTAATAGATTCCTTTCCTAAACTTGATAGATCTATATCATATCGGTTAAGAATGCGAAAAAAAGAAAGCAACCTTTTACCCGACTGTAAACAATGCCTGGAATTTGAGGCCACTGGCAAAATATTCAGATTGCTCTGGTACAGCTCCAAGTACATGGTTAAGAATTAGGTGTATAACGTTTAAATCTCGAACGAACAGACAAATTATTCATATTTTACATGGTAAATTATGCATAGACCCAAAAAATCTTTTGAATAAACCTTACCGTATAAAGAAACGCCATATTGTCCAAGACAGCACCAGTATAAAACCAAGGATCCAGCACTGGGTAACGTAGAAAGGAATTGGAAGTGTGAGTGTATGTGGATCGTATTTCAGCACTATTAGGAATTCTGTCACTGTGATTGCAGCTACCAACCAAGCCTGTTGACCGAGCTTTTTATGGAAATGCCTGCAAAGATGGTTAAAGAGATTAAAAAAGACTTGAAATGTACATTTTGATCTGTTTAGCAAGCTGGAAACAGTCAGCTTTGCAGTGTGGTAGTCTTCCACCCGGATGTTACATGGGTATAATCAGGACAATTACTTTATAGGAATACTAGACCTGTCCCCTCAACGTGCAGGGGAGGGGGAGAGTGAGGGGGGGGGGGGGGGGGGGGGGGGGAGGGGGGGGGGGGGGGGGGAAGAGGGATGCCGGGGGATGAAGGGAAAGGTTGGTTGACTTTCCAACCAAAGTCTTAACGTTTTCGAAGTTAAACCAAAACAATGAACTTCAATCGGACTCTTATCTTTAGAGATGTGGAAGTCAGCATTAAGCCTCGTTCATCAAAGTGATATAATGACCGTTGAGAAAGTTCTGGAAAAGCAAGCCGGGAAGCTTGTGAGTGCTCGTGACCTCGGAAGCGTTCAGAAGCTGCAGGACAGAGCCCACTTGAGTTCTTTCTGCATCTTTTGAAGAACCGGGGGGGAGGGAAGGGGAGAAGGGGTGTCATCATTCGCTGTGCGTGGAACATATGGCCATAGGCCGCGAGGAGCAGAGCCATTGTGATGTCATCAGCTAAACCATCTCCTTTATTTTCCAAATTCGAAATTTTTGAACATTTTCATAAATAACTCGGGAAATAACGCATGAAAGTTTCAGATAAGGCGATATTTGACATCACGGCGTAAATCTCTATCGGAATATGTAAAAATGTCACCGTTTGCGCTTCGTGTTTTCAAGATGTGAAATGCACACGAACATCACACAAATAAATACACATCCAAGATCAGAGCTTTATAAGTATAAAGATGGTTTTCGTCTTTGGTTAACCAATATTTCCTTATTTAAGAGGAACTGGTGAAATAAATTTGGGCTGTTATACTATATTTTGCAATTTACACGCCTGCATCAGAATGTCTGTTCAGTGTCTAAGTTGATCATGATATGTTTATTAAAAATGCTAAATCTTATTCATTTTTTAAACAAATCAAAAAGGCATAAATGCCACGTGCAGGGAATCATAAATCTACATAATTTGTACAAATTAGTAAGACAGTCATGAAGAAAGGGAAAAATATCTACTGAATAGGTGGATGCACACAATATGCTTTAGAGATAAAAACCCATTTGGGATCAATGTCACCAAAATGACTGAACATTGGCAACATATTTCCAGAGTTTATTATCTTAGGCAGGCAATTGTCCACATTAATGTGATGATATCACTTTTAACTTGTCTCTCTTTTTCAACAAATACTTACAGTAGGTACGTTGCAAAACCTACCTGAATCGTCGCTGAGAATCTGTCCCAGGCCGTGTGCGCGATTTTGGCGCTGTTTAGAGGGGGCGGGTTTAAAACGCGATTTTTACTAGGCTGTTCCAATCGAAGATGTTCAGCCTAGTTAATCATTAACGAAAAATCGCTGAAAGACCCCGTCGCAAAAGGTATTATTAGTTTTATAGGCCTCGAATAATAGTTATAATAGTTTTAAAATCACTCTCTCAACCCGCGACCTCTCGCAACCCCAGGGTTTTATAAAGCAAACAATTAAAGGTATGTACCTTATTTTTACATTAAAAGGGGCTTCTTAAGACCCCTTTATACAAAGTTTACTAAAGCGAGTAGTTCATTTTGGGCTCTTTATATCCCGCAGTATTTTTCTGGGCATTTAAGCGCACAAATCCAGCGCAATGTGAACGTTCTAAACCAGCGCGTTCACAGGAACCCACTAGAAAGCTGATTTAAAATGGACTTTAATTTACAGCAGTTGAACACTAAATTCCTTCCATTTGGCCTATAAATTAATGTAAATGAGATTTAAAAATCATGTTTTATTGTGAATTATTTGTGAATATTATTTGGACACTTAGGCTATTTAAAAATGTTAATCATTTATTAAGAAATGGATAGATGTTTAGATCTAGTAATTGAAGTTTGAAATTAGCTACAATTGGGTAACTAACTAATTATATGCTTTAATTTCAGGTCCTCCAAGTAAGATTATTTTATATTTGTTTCAGAATGATTCAATCTATGATAACTGAAAATTTCATTCAGTTCTCTTAATTTTTAAGAAGGTTATGGGCTTTTGACTGTCCATGAGCACAGCTTTTTTGTTATGTCCATAGAAAATCAATAGGGAACAAGATGCTAATTTCCGAGTATGAAAATGGCCATAACTTTTTTATTACTTGAGATATGAAAGTGAATTAGGTGTCAAATTAAACTTCTTTTTATGCTTTATCTGATGGGATAAATTGCAGACTTGATTTTTTTAATCTCAAAATTTTGTAACATTGCTACTTACAGGTCATCCATGAAGTCATAAATCTCACGCATTGCTACACCTCCGACATGGACAAAGAAAACTAGTCGTAGCAAGACGAGATAATGTTCGGGAGGCATCCAGAGGACAAACTTCAAGTAAAATGTATTTAACTCCGCAAGCAGGAACTGCAAAATATGAACAAAGGGTCCTTAGTGCTTGGAGCATCTTTAAATTACGAGTTTCAAATATACATAATAATACTTTCTCTGGTGTATAAAATATTACATTTATTTTTTCCTTTTCGCTGGAAATACAAATGCCACATATTACACATTATGGTAATGTCAATCTACAAGGCCAACACAGTTAAAAAACGTGAAAAACATTTTTATTATAAAACTGTGAAAATTGGAAATGGATCAAAAGGGAGGATTTCAAACACCTCTGACTGAAGTGTTATATAGCTCATTTGTGGCAAGGTTGAGATGTGGTTGGGTACAACTAGGTTGAAGCAACACCTTTTTTCTAGTCAATCATTAACATTTGTACCAACCATGTGAAAACAAAGAACTGCAGAAGCTTTTTACACCAAAGATAGTCTTACAGTGCTGGGGTAACTCAGGTCAGGGGCGTCATCCATCCTTTTTCTCCAGAGGTGCTGCCTGCCCTGCTGAGTTACTCCAGCACTATGTGTCTGTCATTTGTACCAACCAACTTTGTGGCCAACTTTCCAGATTGTCCCATTTCAAGCATTGATAAACATAATTGAAGTTATTGTTATGCCAATATATATTCATGAATAGTAGATGCCATTGATGGTCTACTTTATTGTCCATAGCATTTTTTATTTATCCCAATTATCCCTCCAAAGGAATTGCCTTGAATTTAAATTCAAGTAATTTTAGTTGTTGAGGTTTTGAACTAGTTTCCACATCAATAGTCTGAACCTTGCTATAGTCAATGTACAACCCAATACACTGGCATACATCCTAGTACTATTTAACAATTCCTGAAATTTGCAGGTGGTTAACATGTTTATCTGTGTCCTTTTCCAACCAAACAGTCTGTACAGGTGCACAACCTTTTATCTGAAATTCCGGAAACCGAAAAGCTCCGAAATGCTGGACAAACTCCGCAGGTGCAGCAGCATCTATGGAGCGAAGGAAATAGGTAACGCTTCAGGCCGAAACCCTTCCTCAGACTGCCCTATCAGTCCCCCCTATCAGTGTGAGGAAGGGTTTCGGCAAAGGGAGGGGAGAGAAGGGAAAATAGAGAGGAAGGAGTGTGTGTGTGTGTGTGTGTGTGTGTGTGTGTGTGTGTGTGTGTGTGTGTGTGTGTGTGTGTGTGTGGGGAGTCTGAGGGGAGAAGGGAGAGAAGAAGGGAAGGGAGAGGTCCAGCGGCAGGAACGGATGCCTGGGTCCGGGCGTGAGCGTTTGTAAACGTTGCTGCAACCCCCGGCCCGGCCCGGCCCTCCATGTATTGTTCACCGCGTCTTCCTGGAGAGAGAGCGAGAGCCAGGGCTGTGTGCGTGAAGCACGGCGACTAGAGGGACGGGAGAGCTGCCCTGGGAGCGTGAGGGCACCTCCCCCTTCTCCATTCCCCCTCACACCCCCCTCCCCATCTACCCCTTTCTTCCCCCTCTACCTCTCTACTCTCTCTCGGCCCGCAGCGATCTGCCGGACATGCTGTGTGTGTGTGTGTGTGTTTGCTTGGCGGAGTCTGAGGGGAGAAACGCCGGCACTAAGAGCGAGCGAACGCACGGACAGAACGGACAAAAGCAACGATCATAGGTCGGAATAGGTGACCAAAGATCTTTGTAGATGACATTCCGGGTCGAGACCCCTCTTCTGACTGACTCAGGGGAAAGAGGAGCAAGAGCTATGGACGGTACTAAGGACAAGTGAATGGAAGATATGCCGATATCTCCCGTTTCCCTTTCCCTTGACTATCAGTCTGAAGAAGGGTCTCGACCCGAAATGTCTACCAACGCCGCTCTATGAACGTTACTTTTGTCCGTCTGTCCACACTTTCGCTCGCTCTTGGTGCTGGCGCTTCTCCCCTCATGGCAGCTATTGAAAAAGTCGACCCGAAATATCACCTATTTCCTCCTATTATCACATATTCCTCATCAGAGATGCAGCCTGATCCGCTGATTTACTCCAGCCTTTTGTGTCTGTCTTTGGTTTAATCAGCATCTGCAGTATGTGCCGTTTAAAAAGGAAGTGATAAAAAACATTTAAAAACACCTAAACTGTTCCCCCGCAACGCTGCGAGAGGCATAACTGAAGTCGGGTCGGGGTTACTGAAATGACGGAGGTTACGCTCCGGTGCGGACTACGCGTCAGTTCATTGTATTTCGCAGGAGTGGACCATCTTGCGCGCTATAAGATCTTTGCTCCAATTGATTACTCTAGCGCGGGGCCCAATTGGGAGCAATCGGTTCAATCGGCTAAAGGCCGGCCCTGACCGGGTAATTGCCGGGATCGAGGCGCAAACTCGCGACCACGAGCCGAGCACTCTACCACTGAGCCATATGTTAAAATCTGCGCTAAAAACCTTCCGTTCGGAAAACCGAAAAATCCCGAAATCCGAGAAGTGTCTGGTCCCAAGGCTTTCTGATAAAAGGTTGTGCACCTGTACTTCAATAAATTTTGGAAAACTGAAAATCAAAATATTAGATGGATATTCTCATCCAAATGTTACATCGTATTCCACTTCCTTACCATGAAAATAATTCCACAAACTGCCAGCCACCTACGAAGATTTGAGGCTGGTTTCCATTCAAACTTCACCCAGCTGTATGGTGTAAACTGGAAGGCAATGCGCTTGATTTTCCCTCTGGAGAAGCAGAATATCAGAATCAAAATCAGAAATGCCTGTTTTACAGCAGGAACGCATACTCTTAATTGGATTTTAATATTACCCGTTACTTTGCTTAGTGGGTTCAAGGGCACAATTATAGGTCATCTTCCTTTTATTTTGAAGGAAGTCATTGACAGCAGATGTGCAATACTTCCACTGTTAAGTGAGTGTGAATCAATAATTACATGGTAGATACAAAATGCTGGAGTAACTCAACGGGTGAGGCAGCATCTCTGGAGAGAAGGAATGGGCGGCATTTCGGATCGAGACCCTTCTTCAGACTCCACACCAGGGCATCGGAGATATCCTCATTCTTCAGGGAACGGGGGCCCCCTCCCCTACTATAGATGAGGTCCTCACCAGGGTTTCTTCCATACCCCGTAACACTGCTCTCTCTCCCCATCCCCCCCACTCGTAACAAGGGCAGAGTCCCCCTAGTCCTCACCTTCCACCCTACTAGCCGTCACATACAACAAATAATTATCCGTCATTTTCCCCACCTCCAACGTGACCCCACCACTCACCACATCTTCCCAACTCCTCCCCTGCCTGCTTTCCGCAAAGACCGCTCCCTCCGTAACTCACTGGTCAATTCATCCCGTACTACCCCCTCCCCGAACACTTTCCCTTTCAACCGCAAGAAATACTACACTTGTCGCTTTACCTCCCCCCTTGACTCCATTCATGGACCCAAGCAGTCGTTCCAGGTGCGACAGAGGTTCACTTGCACCTCCTCCGACCTCATCTATTGCATCCGCTGCTCTAGATGTCAGCTGATCTACATCAGTGAGACCAAGCGTAGGCTTGGCGATCGCTTCGCCGAACACCTTCGCTCGGTCCGCAATAACCAACCTGATCTCCCGGTGGCTCAACATTTCAACTTTCCCTCCCATTCAGATTCTGACCTTTCTGGCCTGGGCCTTCTCCATGGCCAGAGTGAGGACCACCGGAAATTGGAGGAGCAGCACCTCATATTTCGCTTGGCCCAGCAGCATGCACATTGATATCTCCAATTTCAGGTAGCCCTCACTGTCTCCTCCCCTTCTCAGCTCTCCCTCAGCCGCCTGGCTCCTCCTCTTCCTTTCTTCTCCCCCCCCCCCCCCCCCCCCCCCCTACATCAGTCTGAAGAAGGGTATCGGCCCGAAACGCTGCCTATTTCCTTCGCTCCATAGATGCTGCCGCACCCGCTGAGTTTCTCCAGCACTTTTGTCTACCGTCGATTTTCCAGCATCTGCAGTTCCTTCTTAAACAAAGGACTTTGTTTATATTCTGGATAACCTAGTCTACTATTGAAGAAATATGCAAGTATGACCAGCATTTGTTTACTGCTCAATCTTTGACATTCATTACTTTCTTGTGTGCGGCTGCAAGGCCAAGGCAGTCCAAATCGGCTTTCTCGTCAATTAGATCATACAGTTACCATGACAATTTGAAGTGTTCAATCCATCTAAATGCATATGCTAGAATTTTAAAGATGTCACGTGTACTTGCCCACAGATGATTCAGAATGAGAATATATCCTCCAAAAAACTATGCCAGAAGGCTGAAGGGTAGAACTAATTAGATTGTCGCAAATAATTGACCCCTGTAAAATTGGTGATAGGCAAGCTTTTGTTTTATTCCTGCAATGCAGAATTGTTTGGAAATGCCACAACTGTCATAGAAGACAAGAAACATTTTTAGACTTCAACATGGTCTTAAGATGTGAATTTAGAATACTCCCTTGATCCATATAAAGCACCATACCATCGTCTATCTTTAGATTAAATTAGCACCTGCAGTTCCTTCTTATGCATACCACAACATTTGATTCTTACATTTTGAAGGTATTGAAGGGGCTTCATTGAACTTTCAGATGAACAACAATAAAGTACTGCACATTTCACAAATGATACATAGGCCTCCCTGATTAAACTAACACAGCATTTACAAAGCCACATAAATCGTGCTCTGCTCTTCTTCCTGGAGAGAATTAATAGCACTGGAATGAACTTACTTTCCTAAAGCTTCCAGCTCTTTTAAATAAAAAAGACACCAGGTCCAAAGACTTAATTATTCTGTAAACATAAATTTAGAGTTTGTGGGCATGGCTGACAAGGGCAGAATTTATTGCCCATCTCTAATTGGCCTTGAGATGTTGGAGTGGTGATGGTGATTTAATTCACTGTAGTTCTTTCAATTACCAAGTTCCCGATTTAATTTTTGAATGCAATGGAAACCTATTATTAAATATTTATTGGGAGTATGTGCAAAGCCTTGGAGTCAACATACATATTTTATGTTTTTAACCACAGACAAATATACTACAGATTGGGAAATGTGTGTTAATTTGCTTACTTTCATATTTGACTGACACTCATCCAGACTTACTTTCTCAAGATACCCATCAAATCATAAAAAATAAATTCAAACTCAGTAAAATTAATTTAAAAGCCCCAAATTACATGGGCATGAAAGAAATGTTTAACGTTTTTAATTAGAATTATTTGCACTCCACCTGCTTTGGTTAATTATCACTGATACAATATAAAAAACTATACCTTTTGGTTTCACCCCTGTAATAAAAACTACTACCAAATTACAGGGTCTATAAGGTCACCAACTTGTTATTCAATCCCTTATAATTGAATTAAACATCCATTCAAAAATATAATTGCATGTTTAAAAGCACAGATCTGTATTAAACTTTATACTGAATAATGACTCTTACAAAATATAACTGACATTTATGGAGTAGTTTTACTTTTAGAAGGTGTCCCACTGTTTTTGATCCAGTTCCATTTCTTAGTGTGCGTAAAGCATAATAAATATTGTGTATTGCTTCGCTACTTAGTAAATTTCATGACATAATATTGACAAAAAGCAATGCCAATTTATTTCCTACAATCATCACTATCAGATAATGTTGGATTTTCAGTGGTTTATGCACATTTTGGAGGTGGTCATCTAAAAGGAGCAAGAAACATCACACCTGGGACATTGTCCATTTTTGATTTCCCAGAGAAGTTTCCCAATTTCAGAAAAGTTAAACCTACAACCTATTAATGAATGCATAACTAATGTGCCTACCTGAAAAACAAACAGATGGAACTACTATTGTATGAAAATTAAACCATTCTTAGTCACATGTGACCAAAAATATGAAACATTGTGGAATACAACTCTTCTAATTCTGAGAGCATTACAGGTATATTGTTCTGTACTGTATATGGTTCATATTTATTTGAAGTTATCAAGTGAAATATTTATGTTATGCTGATAATGTATGTTTAGGGTCAGAGGTCAAATATAACTGGTCTCACACGAAAGCATTTTTTCATAACTCAGTTTTATCTTAAAGACTTAGTGAATTTTAAAAATCTAGAATGTTCTTATCTTTAGCAGACATGCATTAGTACTGTAGGTAGGATAATAGCAATGAATAAGATTAATCTCTTACAAGAATGTTTTACTGTATTACTTTACAAATGATTTTACACTTTTATTCCGGTGAGAAACATTACGTGGGATTTTCAGAAAGCAGTTAAAATGTTCTACCTTGTCTGTAACAAACAATGGGAGAAAGCACCATTGGCTCCACTCTCACTTTTGAAGATAAAATTAAACCCAGAAAATGCTAATCTCTTTGTAAAATGCTGACGAGCTGAAATGTTGATCGCACACTTCAAATGTTAATGGTTGGCACACTGTCAGAACCCAGCATCAACCTCACTAAAAGCAGCAGCACTCATCAGATGGAAAATTCCCAAACTCTGAATTCACAAGGCTGTCAGTTCCTCACAGTTTGGACCCGAGCGAAAGAACGAGAAATATTAGCAACTTCACTCCTGTAGTACAGCTGTAAATCTATATGGTTTTATACTGCAGGAATAATTCTGGAATTTCACAAAAATTGCTCCTTCCTAGCCATGCCTGTGCTTAATTAGCATTGTGCATTCGGCAATAGGATGTTACAATAGCACAATCACAACCACAATCACAACCAGACGGACTTACTTGTAACTGTGAATATTCCAGAGCCCTTGCCAGTGGTAAGGCTTCATTGAAAGCCAGTGCAGTGTCTTCATGGCACAAAGGATTCCAAATCCATTGCAGAGAACTACATCCATTATCCACTGTAAACAAAAGCACAATCTTACAGATCTTTCACGGGACAAGGGATATTGTGTTCCGGGTGGATAGAATGGAAGTTTGCAATGTATTATGTACACACAGAGAAATTTAACTCAAGTGCAGCTATAACAAGTTACAGAAGGTAAAAATAATTTGTCAATTTGATAATAAAAACCACGTGGCTTGACTAAGATGGCTAAATTCAACTTCCTCACATTAATAACTTTCTTCAGCATAACCCTGCTATGTGACACCTGCATTAATACACACGAAACATGCTCAATGCCACCTTCTTAAAAAGCACTGACACATTTATGATCCCCATTATCAACAAGGATGTCACCGCCACTCTTGCTGTTCCCCATTTTGTGCATTACAAAAGTAAATACACATACTGCAATGCAACAAAACAGTTTAGTTCAGTGTCTTTTTAGGTCAGGACACCTGGTGTTCAGTGGCCTAGATGTTTGTTCTTCGATTTCATAGGATCACTTAATTTATACTAGATGATTTTCTTGATCAAAAAGTGTTTACTATTGTAGGATTGTCTTGACCAACAGACACCATAGTATTTCACGACAATTTTTCTCAACCACAAATTTCCTCTACAAACACCATAGCAATTTAAAAAAAACAGACCAAAAGGCCAGACACCCTTCAATTAAATCATGACTCAGCTAATGATCCAAGTCAACTCTATTATCTCCAATAACCAATGTCCCTTTTGAACATCCAAGAATCTATCCGAGCCATCAAAATTCTCAAAGTTTGAGTGGCGCAGCGGGAGAGTTGGTGTATTACAAAACAAGAGACCCGGGTTCGATCCAGACTGCGGGTGCTGTCTGTAGAGTTTGGACATTCTCCCTGTGGACTACATGGATTTTCTCCGAGCGCTTCGGTTTCCTCCCACATTCCAAAAACGCGCAGGTTTGTCGGTTAAATGGGTCTGTAAATTGTCCTTAGTGTGTAGGAGAGTGCTAGTGTATGTGGTGTTCGCTAGTCGAGGCAGACAACGGGCTGAAGGGCCCGTTTCCAATGCTGTATCTCTAAAGTTAAAGAAAGTCTAAAGTAGATCTCAAGCGGTATAGAATGTTTTACAGCTGCTATTGTCTACTGATGACAGCTTCAACTTCTCAACTGCTGTACAGTAATTCAAATCCACATTAATCATATTCTCTGCAGTTTCTTCCCTGATCTTCCCCCTCATCCAGAAACCCACCATTAACACACCATTACCCACCTCCACCTCCAGCAATCTACTTTTTAATTTCTACCTTAAAAAAGTGTGGTGCTTTTTTTTCCCTACATGCAGGCATTGTTATGGACACATGGCCCCCAAACCAGAGCTTGTCTTAATGAGAAAAATTGCAGACAAATTTTTTCCAGTTAAAATACAAAAACCATGAAGCAAATCCAACGAACCAAAGACACGTGTCAAGAAATAGTTATAATATTGCTTAGTCTTCTCCGGTGTACAACACCCATACTTTATTAGATACATACATGGTCCCACCAGCATTCACTGAAGTTAGGTAGCTGATGCTCCAAACTGTACTCCAGACACTCGAACATCACACTGATTATCATACACATCCACCAGTCACGAATCATTAGTGTCTACACGGAGGATAAAAAATGTAATTAGCCACAGAGAGGACCAATGAACTAATAACAAAAAGGACCGAACAGCAAGCTCCATTTGTAAGGAGCCATATTTCTGTTACTTTCACAGAATTATAAGACTTTTTTTCTCCACAGCTTGTAGAATAATTCGGATTAGTAATTGGAAGACTGTCCAATGACTGTTGATAAACACAAAGTGTTGGTGCAACTCAGCGGGTCAAACAGTATCTCTGGAGAAAAAGAATGGGTGACCCTTTAGGTCAGGACCCTTCTTCCGTATCCCGACCCGAATTGCCACCCATCCTTCTCCAAAGATGCTACCTGACCCGCTGATCGACTCCAGCATTGTGTCGATTGTCCATATAAATCAGCATCTGTGGTTCCTTTCTGCACAATAACTGTTGATTATGGCTTTAGGATACCAAAACTTTATGGAATGTGCACAATTACTTTACAGGATTTGGCAGTCCTCCTCCTATTTCAGATGTTTCACTGAAAGCAAACGTTGGACCTTGGAAAAAGTGCCTCACACATTTACCAGAGATTCAAGGGTTAGATTATCAAGAGGCTATGCAATCACAACTAGTGAATTTTGAAAGGCACAAGTAGTGAAATCCATCGATTTGGGTGTAGGTTTGAGAGGATTGGCAGATCAGGAAACAGGGAACGAATCTGAAAATTAAAGAAAAGGCATAACAAATAAAGGACACAGCTAGTTTATATTTATCTGCACTTTCCACGTGTGCTCATCAGTATCTGTATGGTAACTGCGTTCCAAAAAAATCATCAAGACAGAAAAGGCCCGTCTATCATCTTGATGTTAATTCCTCTGCAAGTCCTTCAACAGACAAGGTTATCTCTGGGCATTGCTGCAATAAATAATTTTATTGTTCATGCTCTTGGTACACATGACAATTAAACGCTATTTATTGTTGAAATTTCCAAACAACATCTTATCACAATGGATAATTAATTGCACCTAACTTTTTTTGTAAAAGGAAATGCTAATCCAGTTCTCATCTTACCTTAAGGTACCAGCCCAGGAAATGAGCCGGGACAAATCCATCCAATTTGTCCTAAAATACAACAGATACATCAAATTTCAGATTTAAAAATTAATTATTATTTCATTTCTATTGTACAAAATACTTTTTCTCTTCATCAATTAGCTGAAAACTACCTTTTTTACACTGCTCAATGTGACGTTTAACAGCTGCTTTGCCTCACTGATTGATTTTGGAAGAGAAAAAGATTATTAATTATATTTAATATATTACACAAATGTCTACAAGCAACTATCCAACCTGTAATCATTTTACATAAAGGCTACAGATATGGAAAACGACAATGCCAAAAACTTTAAACAAGCTTAACAATGGCAACAAAGTATAATATGGATTGAATGGAGGGTAAATATGTTTTGGTACAGCCATCCTGACTTGTCCTCAGTGAATGGCTCTACCTCGATTTGTAAGGGGTGAGCAACAATTCTGTTTAAGGACAGGCCGTTCCACTTTAAAATCATGCTTCACTTTATAATAATCTCACTGATCCCAACTACTAAAATAACTTTAAAAAATGTGTACGATTTTCCTGCCTCAGCTTGGACTCAGATAAAATGTTTAAAAACCTGACAGCAATTTGGAAGATCAAATGGGTCATAAATAAAAGCTTCAAACAACATTCAATGTGGAAAGTTAAATCATTTAATTTTCCTGTTGCAAAGCTTCAAAGCCAATGAGAACCAAGCCAAGTCGGTTGGACTGTTCAAAGCTTTGATGCTATGCTACATTGATAATCAAATAAGCCGGTGCCCCCAGGCAACCTTCACTGATTGAAAAGCTGACATGCAGACCAAATGCCGTGCATATGAAATGTGGACGTGTAAACCCCACTGAAAAAAGAAAGGCCTACAGTCCACTGAAAGATTACTTCAATGTGCAAATACAGAATGATATCCCAATGGATGTAGCTTTCTACTCTATGAATTACAAATCATATGCCAGAAATTTTTCCAACAGGTAAGAAAGACTATCAATAAATAACTTGCCCTCTACATATAACATTTCATGGTGGAAATTGTCTCCATGATACTTTAACTAAAGGGATTGTTAAAAGGTGGTAACTACCCTCCACTATTTTGTGAAAGTATATAGAAACATGCAGTGTAAAAGGAACAGCTTCCTGTCTGAAAAAACCTTGATGAATGGAGAATAGTTGTGGTATTGAAAGCAAGAATTGAGAGGCACGACTGGACAGAAAAATAGCTGATGTGGCCCCATGAGGGATTAATGAGGAAAGAGTATTTTGAGAGATGATAGATCATTAACCAGCTCACAAGGGGAACCTTAACCTGAAAAAGGCACACGAACAGTGCCGAGAAAGGAAGTAATTTTTTTTTTCACCATGAAAATGTTTGTGTGCAAAAGGGTTATTTTAATGAAAGAGCAGATGTCAGCAAATCTTAACCAAGGTTATTCAATCGGAGTTCATGAATGTAGTTCATGTCGGTTTCGAAATTAACTACATCCCAAACTTCACGTGAGCCAGCACACAGTGATTGAGTAATAGTCATTGATTCAAATGACGCACAAGAAGTGAGACTACAACATCCCTCGGTGTAGCGCACACAGAACGATCACATAAATTACTCCCGGACCAAGCCATTTGACCCAGTCAACTTTGGTGGTAATCCTGTCTAGTTCTGGATCCCACCTTTTATTCATCTGTCCTTCACCTAACCTTTTCTTGAATGTTCACACGATTCTGCTTCAATTAGCATTCCGCTGACTCTTCAATGTCGGCAAAGGTTCAAAAAAAGATTCTAGATAATAACCATGTGCAGCAGTTGAGTGAGGTAGGTCATGGAATCCAAGCTGATTTATATTCTGAGAAACTAATATTTATTTTACAGGTTAAGCTGTTCAAAGATGCAACTGAAAATACAATTACAACATTTAGTTATTTTGTAATTGCATGGTGGATGGAAATGGCGACTTCTGATTTAAAATTTCCCTTTGTTTAACGCGGACACCGATACAGAACTAGATTGGCAAGGGGAAAATAACAATACAAAAAATCTGCAATGCACTTCCAACTGTAAGAGTAGGTAACATTTAAATGGAAGTACATGACATTTGACCATAGGGAGAAATACGATGCCAACCTCAGGATAAGCCATGTTAAAACACCATCGCCAACCTTCTCCAACCTTCAACGTATAAGGAACATATAATGATTTTGCCAAAGATCAATACCATCCTCCCTGCCACGCCTTCACTTTAGTTGTTGGGCCAACCCTCCCTGTACAGCCCCAGTCCTGAGATTGCATCTTTCTCTGGATCACTTGGTTAACCCATTTGGCTTTCACAGAGTTTATCTTATTTACAAGACCCAGTCCCTGATCACTTAATTTTATTCTGTCATCGGTTTCTCTTTCTGGCTTAATGATGGCTGAAACAATTAACCTCTTCTCAGACATTGTCCTTCATGTTTTCCCTTCTGCTGTCATTATGCCCTCATCTCAAAGGAGACCTCGGACCTCACTATCATTGCAAATAACTGTGTGCACCTCAGCTTTGGTAAAGAAAAAGTTCTCAACATAAAATATTAACTGTTTTGCACAAATGCCGACCTGGGTATTTTCTACTTCAAATTTCCTGCATCTGCAGCACTTCATTTTCCCTTATCCTATATTGCCCTTTCCCATCCACATTCCTTAAAACTGTTGTCACTTAAAATTCATAACTTTGTTCCTTTAGATCACCTCAAACTTGATGATCACACCTCAGTAATGATAAAGCACTTACTGGAGTCACAATAAATAGACATGATAATCATAAACTTCCTCATTCTTCTTAAATCAGTCAGGCAAAATTGACTACATCTGATGCATATGATGTTTATGTGAGGCAAAACATTTGCTTGGTTCTGTTCTGCTGGAGAAGTCAGGTTTCAGCTAAGGAAAGACAGGGTGGTTGATAACGTTCTGAAAACTTAAGATGGAAGTACTCAATTATTTAAGTGTCGTTGGATTATTTCTACTATTGGTGAAGAAATACAGCAGTTTAGAAATGCAAATCAATCTCACCCAAATGTTGTGATATGGATCAGTCTTGTTTCCTGGGTCAAAAATAAGACAATTCCCACCATAGTCCCTCTCAGGCAAAGGCACCCCCAATTTTGAATCGATGAATTTCATGAACTGACGACCATCCTGAACAGTCTGTGGGAACAAAAAAACAGCACTAAACAAATGCTGCACAAACATGGCTGGAATCATTATTTCTCCATTAAACCCATTTAGTTTGGGGACCTGAACTCATGCCAGGTCCTAGGCTTCGGTACAACTGAAGATAAAAGTTGACCATAGGCATTTAAGCGCAAGGACACAGAGTTAAAATTTAAGGATGTAACATCATCTCCCCCTCCCAACTAATCTATAATAAAAGTGGTTATGTCAACCCCCCCTTCAAACAGCACTTTCAGCCCAATTCACTGCCATTTAAGTAAACCAGCGCATGCACTCTCAAGGGTCGTCAAGTCAATGGTATTTCAGATAACGAGCTATGGTCTGAAAAATAATTGCCAGTACCTTGGTTGGAATCTTCAGCATGCAGTCTGACCAAAGGCAGACTTTATCAGCACACTTTCAGATGCAAGTATTACAAAATCTACTTTTCTACTGCCATAAAGTCACCATTGCAATTCTTCACCATCAACACATCAATGGAATAACCAACACATTTGCACTAGAGTTAAGTGAGCTATATATTTTCAAGTCTAACAAAATAACAATGGCCTTAAAGAAAAAGAGTCATACTCAGAGTGGTGCAGCACAGGAACATTCCCTTTAGCCACCAGGTATTCACTAACAAGCACCCAATTACATTTAGTTTCCCCACATTCTCACAGTCCCCATAGATTTTACTGTTCACCTGCACACTAGGTGCAATTTAGAGTGTCCAATTAGTACAGATACAGAGATACAGCACGGAAACAGACCCTTTGGCTCACCATGTCCGTGCCGACCAGCGGTCCCTGTACACGAGCACTATCCTACACACTAGAGACAATTTACAATTTTATCAAAGCCAAATGACCTACAATCCTCTACGACTTTGGAGTGTGGGAGGAAAACGGAGATCTCGGAGAAAATCCACGTTGTCACAGGGCGAACGTACACACTCCATACAGATGGCACCGTCAGTCGGGATAGAACCCGGGTCTCTGAGGCGGTTTAGCAGCACCTCTACCGCTGCGCCACTGTGCCGCCCTCTGTCCCAAAAATCTATTTTTGGGAATGTGTATGGGAACTGGAGGAATCACATGTGGTTACATGGTAAATATGTACGTTTTACACAGAAGTAACCAAAGCCAGAACCAAATCAGGGTTAGTCGAGTTGTAAGGCAGATGCTCCACTAAATATGCCATCCTTTATCCTTCTAATCTCAGGCCCAGAGCTAACAAACGCTCATGTTTTCCTTTTGCACTAGCTGATGTACTCTTACATGGTACGATTCGCTTGGATAGCATGCATAATAATAAGATTTTCCACTGTATATCGGTAACGTGACAACAATAATAAACCAAACTATCTTTCTCACCATTAACACTAATCCCATTTGTCCACATCCTTCAGCGGCCTGCCTCTTCAAGTGCCTGTGCCAGTATGCTTGTTATTATATAGAGAAAATACTGCTTTGCACAGAGGCTCATTGTCTGCAGCCTCAGATGCTAAAAAAAAAAAAATCACAGTTCCAAGAAGAAAAACAGCTTTTCTGTTCATAACCAGAAATGAAGGCCACCAATGTCCATTTCATCCCCTCTGTCCCATAACTAACCAAAATACATCACTGATGTTCAGGCAAATTCCTCAACAACAAATGGGTGGCAAAGCAAGACACAATTGAATGATTGTGTTATTTTAATAGATACTGCTAGCAACATTCACCAGGCAAATGCAGTGGTCTTGCTCATAATGGGGTGTGGAAGAGGCGAGAGCAAGCCGGAAATTTGCTTGCGAAATCAAAGGCAAGAAAAGGCTAAGTAAAGGACACTCACTGTTAGAATAGTTTAGTTTATTGTCACATGTATCAAGGTGCATACATACATACCGAGCCATAATGTAATTTGGTGCAGGACAAACAAGGAGAAGAAAAAAAGGTGTCAGCATCCAGCTTTCTTCCACTATCTCATGGAAACATTGTGCCTTATAGACAGCTGCAGTTATACTTTCTGCTTACTCAAAGCATAGTAGGTAATACGTCTTTTAAATATTGTAAACAATAATCTAATACAGATATTTTATTGCCTTTATATAAATATACCACTAACAAATGAGGTGAAAACATTTCATAAGGAATATCTGTCCCATTTCAAAATAACATCCAGCAACAAAATTTCTTTTCTACAAGATAATCCTTTCTACAACACCATGCACTTTTAACTTGCATCTTGTTGAAATCTGAATATTACATCTTAGTATACATGAATAATAGCTGAATAGCGAATTTAAAAAAAATACTTTTTACTTGTTTAAAAAAAAAATGTGTAGGCAAACAGGTTGAACACATTAACTATATTCTTCCTTAAAATTCAGGTCAGCAGCAAATAAGGATTCTTTAGTCAAGTTTAGAGATA
Organism: Leucoraja erinaceus; assembly: GCF_028641065.1. Lineage (NCBI taxonomy): Eukaryota > Metazoa > Chordata > Chondrichthyes > Rajiformes > Rajidae > Leucoraja > Leucoraja erinaceus. Next base: position 27,833,905 of record NC_073394.1, on the reverse strand, counting down.
CAGTGCGGAAACAGGAAAAGGACAATTTACATTTTACCAAGCCAATTAGCCTATAAACCTGTAGGTCTTTGGAATGTGGGAGGAAACCGAAGATCTCGGAGAAACCCCATGCAGGTTACGGGGAGAACGTACAAGCCCTGTACAGACAGCACCCGTAGTCAGGTATCTGGTGCTGTAAGGCAGCACTCTACCACTGCGCCACCGTGTCGTCTTATGACACAGACGTACACAGGTCAGTAACCCAAATCATGGAATCGCGTAGTCTTTCAGCACAAAAAATGTGAATATCAGCTAAATGGGGAAGTATAACTTAAGTACATATGTGATCACAAGTAACGGCCAGGGTAGTTAACATAAACAAATGCTTGCACCAACCTCTTAATCCTTAACAAAGTTATACATATTTTATAGAGTTCACTGGCATTTATTACATATCATGGCTGCCCTTAAGGTAATGAGGAAAATCATAGCATCTTGCTTAGAACACTGCTAGAACTTCAATTCAAAGCTTAATTATGAAATGCACACAGGATTGTTTTTTAATAGATTTGTGGAAGATCAATTAATTTTTGCCCAAGAGAAACAATATTGATCTGCTTAACTGAAGAATACCTCAAGTTGCACAGAAATGTACAAGAAATATAAAAATGCAAGAGTTTTTACAAGTATACGAAGATGAAAAGACTCTGGCATTTTGCATACATGAAATGTCCCATATTTATGGAAGTCTATTTTCTATGGCTTTTCGAAGACCATTTATCTTTTGAAGCTAAAGGTCCAAAGATCTGGAATGTTTCATAATATTTTGATTATTTTGTTCAATTAATTATTTGAACAGGCAAGATCCCACGGGTAGATATGTAAAAGATGTTGAAAGATATGGGAGAAACTTGAACAAAAGTCACTAATTAAAAATAAGCCATTGTAAGGCAAGGTGAAAAAAACTCAAACCTACTTAAAATCCTCCTTTCAAATCAACGTAGGATTCAAAGAGATAAAAGTAGATAGAAATTTGATAAATCAAAGTGGAAATTTTACAGCAGATGGACAGGAATAAGGAGTTAGGATAACTATCCAATTAGCCCTGGCCATATTAAATAGTGGGGCATGTTTGAGGGATTGGGTGTTGTATTCTTGCGCCAATCTGAATGCTTGTTTTATGGCCTACCACCTTCAAAGACCCTGTGCTTCTCCATTGTAATGAATAGTCCCAGTGATTTACTTCTGACAATTTATATTCATTCATCCCCGAAAACACTTAGTTGAACTCCTCAATGGTCAGAGATGAAAAGCATAGAGCTATCAGCAAAGAGCGAGTAAAGGGCCCGCAAGTTTTGGATTTTGTGTCTGAATGCTGACTGAAGTCCACGGTGATATCCCAAATCAGCTCTGCCATGGGAACCCACCATGGGAGTCGTCATGAACAATAGGGGTTTGCTAGAAATCCCCAACACTTGCACTTACAATGTTGCAACTCAAATTAATCATGAGTAACATTCATTTGAAAGGTTATTTCAAAGAAGAAAGGCAAGAATCTGGTCTGTGAATTATTTTGAACATTTTATTTTTTTAATGCATATAGAATACAAGTTCTTCATTTTATTTTGAATTGTTAAGCCAAATTCAGGGGCACATTCAGAAGCACTGATAAAACTTGCTTTGATAAGCACCAAAGCTAGAATCCCAAATGCAGCCAGTCAAACTAATGTAGATTAGTCACCTATGACTTACTGATGAGTATTCTTACCTCCAAAGCCAAATATTAAAATTTCATGTCCCATTGCAGAACTAATGAAACTTTTTTTTAATGGAGGCACAAAAGCAGAATGATCACCAAGATCCATAAAACCTTAGCTGGCTACACAATGATAGCTTCATGATTCCAACAGTGGCCATTGGGGTATCGTTTTTTTTAAGGAGAGTTTTATGGAGATATTGGAAATCCATTTCAAAATAAACCTTCAGAGAATCACTAGTTTGTTGTACAATACCCTACAAGACACAGTAATGAGTGCAAGACAAAAGTAATCTACCTTTTCAGCAGAAACAAGGAATTGCAGATAGACACAAAGTGCTGGAGTAAACGGGACAGGCAGCATCCCTGGAGAGAAGGAATGGGTGACGTTTCAGGTCCAGACCCTTCTACAGACAGAGTCAGGGGAAAGGGAAACGAGAGATATAGACGTTGATGTAGAGATATAGAACAAATGAATGAAAAATATGCAAAAAAGTTACAATAATAAAGGAAACACACCATTGTTAGGTGTTTGCTAGGTGAGAACATGTGTGCGTGTGTGTGTGTGGTCGGTTGATCCAGCTCGAGGCCATCCAGGCGAGTGCCCTCGAGCTTAAAGGTCGGAGGCTCTCTTCTGGACTCGCGAATTAGGTCACCCGAGTGGGACAGGCCCTTTACAATCCAATAGTAAAAACATTGAATTCACCACTTTTAACTTTATAACCCTACCCCCTCTCCTTTTCTTCCCCAAAATTTGTGACTCTTCGATCCTTTTATCACACTTGTGGCTTTTTATCTCTGACCTTTGCCCAACCACCTGCCTATCATAAAATCCTCCTCACCTGTATCAATCTATTACCTGCTAGACTGTGTTCTGCCTGTCCTCTCTTCTAGCTTTCTCTCCCCCCGCCCCCCCATATCAGTCTGAAGAAGTCCCAACCCAAAATGTCACCTAGCCATGTGTTTTCCAGAGATGTTGCCTGACCTGCTGAGTTGCTCCAGCACTTTTTAGCAAGTATTATGTGCAAATAATAATCAGAAGGATGAAGGACACAAGCCTATGGACATCATGCAGTAAATAATCCAGATGTCTGCTCAAAGGTGACTATATCTCTACTGAGCTATGAAATGAGCATTACCCAATATTATTAATACATAATAAAGCCCAAGGTTGTTTGAGCAAATCTGGTTTAAAAATAAATCAGTAAAATATTGCATGGGATGCTCGTGGATACCTTCGCAACGTCATGCCGATTATTAAATTAGAATACACAAAGAATAGTTATTTTCAACTTCAGCTTAAATATTAGGTGCCACAGGTAAAGAACAAACAGCCACCCATAAAAAGCAATTGTTTCTTCTTTTTAATGTATTGTTGCATGAAATAAATTCCTAGTTTAGTTTAGAGATACAACGCGGAAACAGACCCTTCGGCCCACCAAGTCCACACCGACCAGTGATCCCTGTACACGAGCACTATCTCACGCACTAGGGACAATTTACAATTTTTTTTTTTTTTTACAGAATCCAATTAAACTACAGACTTGTACGTCTTTGTAGTGTGGGAGGAAACTGGAGTACCCGGAAAAAACCCACGCGGTCATGAAGAGAACATACAAACTCCATGCCGACAGCACCCACCGTCAGGACCATAGTCGGGATCGAACCTAGGTCTCTGGCGCAGTAAGTTAGCAAGTCTATCATTGCACCACCATAGTTGGTTGTGCATTTGATAAACAAAATGCTACTCCCTCACCTGCTGCTTCTCACATCAAATATTGAATTACAGAGACATGGCTGCAAGAGGGCCAGGGATAAGAACTGAATATTCAAGAATATACCTCCGATCGAAAAGACAGACAGGTGGGCAGAGGTGGTGGGGTAGCTCTGTTGATGAGGAATGAAATTCAGTTCCTTGCAAGAGGTGACATTGAAACAGGAGTCAGTATTGATAGAACTAAGGAATTGTAAGGGTAAAAATACCCTAATGGGGCATATCTACAGGCCCCCAAACAGTAGCCTGGATATTGGGTGCAAGTTGAATCAAGAGTAAAAATTGGCATGTAGCAAAGGTAATGCTAAGGTTGTGATTTCAACATACAGGTAGACTGGGAAAATCAGGTTGGTACTGGACCCCAAGAAAGGGAGTTTGTGGAGTGCGTCCGTGATGGATTCTTAGAGCAACTTGTATTGAAGCTTACCAGGGAGAAGGCAATTCTGGATTTAGTGGTATGTAATGATAAAGGATTTGATAAAGGAACTTGAGGTTAAGGAGCCATTAAGAGGTTAGTGACCATAATATGGTCAAATTTAATCTACAATTGGAGAGGGAGAAGGGTAAATCAGTGGTGTCAGTGTTACAGTTGAATAAAGGGGACTATGGAGCCATGAGGGAGGAGCTGGCTGGAAAGATACCCTAGCAGGGATGACAATGGGATGAACAACAATGGCAGGTATTTCTGGGAATAATACAGAAGGTGCAGGATCAGTTCATTCCACAGAGGAAGAAAGATTCTAAGGGGAGTAAGGGGCGACTGTGGCTGACAAGGGACCTCAGGGACAGTATAAAAATAAAAAAGTACAACGTAGCAAAGATGAGCGGGAAGCAAGAGGATTGGGTAATGTTTAAAGAGCAACAGAAGATAACTAGAAAGGCAATACGGGGAGAAAAGATGAGGTGCGAAGATAAGCTAACCAATAATATAAAGGAGGATAGTAAAAGCTTCTTTAGGTATGTGAAGAGGAAAAAATGGTTAAGATCAAAGTTGGACCCTTGAAGACTGAAAAAGGTGAATTTATTTTGGGGAACAAGGAAATGGCATACGCGTTGAACAGATACTTTGGATCCGTCTTCACTAAGGAGGACACAAACAATCTTCCTAATGTACTTGTGGGCAGAGGATCTGGGGTGTCGGAGGAACTGAAGGAAATCCACATTAGGCAGGAAATTATGTTGGGTAGACTGATGGGACTGAAGCCTGATAAATCCCCAGGGCCTGATAGTCTGCATCCCAGGGTACTTAAGGAAGTGGCTCTAGAAATTGTGGATGCATTGGTGATCATTTTCCAATGTTCTATAGATTCAGGATCAGTTCCTGTGGATTGGAGGGTAGCTAATGTTATCCCACTTTTAAAGAAAGGCGGGAGAGAGAAAACAGGGAACTATAGACCAGTTAGCCTGACATCGGTGGTGGGAAAGATACTGAAGTCAATCATAAAAGATGAAATAGCGGCACATTTGGATAGCAGTAACAGGATTGTTCCGAGTCAGCAAATGTGGATTTACACGAAGGGGAAATCATGTTTGACTAATCACCTTGAATTATTTGAGGATGTAACTTGGAAAATGAACAAGGGAGAGCCAGTGGATGTAGCAATCTTGGACTTTCAGAAAGCATTTGATACGGTTCCACATAGTGGGCAAAATTAGGACACATGGTATTGGGGTAGAGTGCTTACATGGATAGAAAATTGGTTGGCAGACAGGAATCAAAGAGTAGGGATTAACGAGTCCCTTTCAGAATGGCAGGCAGTGACTAGTGCGGTACTGCAAGGCTCGGTGTTGGGACCGCAGATATACAATATACATCAATGATTTAGATGAAGAGATTCAAAGTAACATCAGCAAATTTGCAGATGACAAAGCTGGGTGGCAGTGTGAACTGTGAGGAGGTTGCTATGAGAATGCAGGGTGACTTGGACAGGTTGGGTGAGTGGGAAGATGCATGGCAGATGCAGTTTAATGTGGAACAATGTGAGGTTATCCGCTTTGGTAGCATAAACAGGAAGGCAGATTATTATCTAAATGGTGTCAAGTTGTGAAAAGGGGAAGTACAATGGGATCTGGGGGTCCTTGTTCATCAGTCAATGAAAGTAAGCATGAAGGTACAGCAGGCAGTGAAGAAAGTGAATGGCAGGTTGGCCTTCATAACAAGCTGAGAGTATAGGAGCAAAGAGGTCCTTTTGCAGTTGTATAGGGCCCTAGTGAGACCACATTTAAGAATAAGGAGTAAGCCATTTAGAACAGAGACGAAGAAACACTTCTTCACACAGAGAGTTGCAAGTCTGTGGAATTCTCTGCCTCAGGTGGAGGCCGGTTGTCTGGATACTTTCAAGAGAGAGCTAGATAGGGCTTTTAAAGATAGCGGAGTCAGGGGATATGGGATATAGGGAGAAGGCAGGAACGAGGTACTGATTAGGGATGATCAGCCATGTTCAAATTGAATGGCGGTGCTGGCTCGAAGGGCTGAATGGCCTACTCCTGTACCTATTGTCTATTGTTTACCCAAGCATCCATTTGTTTCCCGTGACAAAACTTGGTATTTTACATGAAGTAATAAAACCCATCCAAACTGCTGAGAGTAATAAACTTGGCATCAATGATCATGATCATTTGACAATCAACCGTCTCAATTGCCCCACATTCTGATTCCTTTGGCTGCCAAACAGTTAGGTTTAATGAGAAAGTGAACAAATATAGATTTAAAATCCAAAGCTTTCACTTGCACCTGTACCCTTTGAGAACTGTTGAGGGTCCTGCAATAATTTAAACAATTTGCAAGGTCTTTAAACATTTGGACACCTCCTTATTGCCTAATTTTACTGGATGAACATTGAAAAGCTGAAATTTTCAGTGAGAAAGACTAAAATATGTAAAAGTAGTTTTTGATTCCATAACAAGCCACTGTAAACATCCACAGAACCTTGAAACAGAACATGTATTCTATCAGCTCAACATTGATTCACAGTTAATGAAATATCTTATAATTGTAGCAACTGCTTTAATATTTTATAACTTATTTGTTCATTGGATGCGTAACCTTGCTGCATAAGGCTTATGTACAAAAGCATGTAAACATACAAATAATAGTTAGAACATTAAAATATATATCTGAATGACAAGGAAATAGGAGGTACAATGGTCCCTTAGCACAATAACAGATAGGAAAAATGATAATTGAGAGTTGAAATAACTGTTAACCTTTCATTGCACCAGTGAAATAGAGCACCTTTGAAGATGGAAGGACAAATAAGGCCGCAATAGCTAGCATAATCCTTGGCCTCATGAATAGTTTCACTAACTGCAAAAGCAGAACGATGCTAAGCTTTAATGATTCACCAGTTAAAGCTCAATTATATTATTATCCATCTGGGCACCACAATTTAAGGTGGATGGCAAAGTCATGGAGAGGATGAAGAGGAACTTTACACGATTGTTAAACAAAATGTAAGAAATTAGTCATTTGAAAGTATCGCTCAATTTGAAATTGTTCTTCTTGGAGAATAGAAAGTTAAACATAGATTTTGCAGCAATTAAGATGATTGAAATAGTGAGCAACTGTTACCAGTAGAAGTGTTGGTAACTAGAAGTCATCTGAAGTAATTAGTTGAAAGGACAGAAACAGAATTGAAGGGTTCAAAATATTGTTGTAACAATTAGCCATCTGACCAGATCATGGACCAGACTTTGAGATGAGTCACAGAATTGATTCGTCATACACCAAGGTATAGGCTCTTCAACCCACTGATTCTACAAAAAACCAAGCACACATTTACTCCTACACTAATCCCATTCTATTCTCCTACCTTCCCTTCAACTGTACCTGAATTATTCAAATCACATATAACATAGGGGTAACTTAGTGATCAATCAACCTACCAATCCTCATATTTTTGGAATGTGGCAAGAATCTGAAGAAAACCCAGATATTCACAGGCAAACTCCACATACATCACCGGAGGTCAATACTGAACCCAAGTGGTTGGTACTGCAAGGCAGCACCATTACTAGCTGTGCCATTGTGTCCCAGTGCTTTCAACAGCAACCTGGTTAATTCCCATTTTATCGCAAAACCTGGTTAATCTGATTTTGTTAACAATTTTCACTTTCGTTCATGAAAAGTTACTTAGAGTTCAGCCAGGAAAACATTTCCACAATTAAATGAAGCTCTTTGGAAACAAAGGGATTTTTTTTATCTCCTTAGATAAAGGTCAATGCATCTTCTACTTGCAGTTGTAGGGTAGTATAGTTTTGTGAAACTACAGCTCTAATCTACCCCATGATGAATCAATTGGTCAGATCACACAAACCACAAAGTTATTCCTAACTACAGTACACTGTCCCCAGTGTTTGTAGCAATTTAACCCTTGAGCAGAGAAACCAAGGTCAATCTAGTTTTGATATTAAAGTTCAGAACAATTAATTGTATTCAAATGGATTAAAAAAACATGAATAAACCTTTAGAAATCACCATTTGAATTAATATTCACGATAACAGTATGGTGGCAATGGGAAAACAACACTCATCTCCTTTCCAACGTTCAATGTTAACCACTCTCGGGTCAAATGCAACACAAATGACCAGATATAAAGTGATGGGACCACAATGCAGTTAAATACCAGTTTGCTTCACTAAACCAAGCTAACGCACAGAACCATGTTCAGTCTTTCAAATCTGCCTATAATAGAATATACATTACTTCTAAATGAGCAGCTTTGCCTGCAGTCACTCTTTTTGGCCATACTAGGTGGAGGTGTCAACCATAAAATAGAATTTTAAATAATCTAAATTGTTCAGGATCATTTAGATGATCCACTCCCTATAAATTGGCTAAATATATTTGGTAAAATAAAGTTGCAAAATATATGAAATTGTTTTGGACAACAAGTCAAGACTCTCGAAACCGGCACTATTAGGACCTGATTGGAGGCAAAACACAACAAATTTGGATCAAAGAAATTAACCTCAGTCATACTTTTCTGAGGAGGAGAAAGCTTATTTTTAAATATAGATACTCCCTAGATCATGTAATGATTCATAGAACTGTCTGCAACCCAAAGTTTGAGTAACGTCTCAAATGTGTCGACTAAGATTGCAAAGGTTGCACAGGTAGGTTAATGAGCTACGGATTAGTACAGATCCTAGTTAATTTTAGATCTTAATTGGAATTATCCAATTAGTATAGCTGACCCAGAGTTCAGGACCAGTTTGTTCCAGTATGAAGGGATAAGGATGACAAGGTAAGGGAACCTCCGATGACCGAGAGGAGTTGTAAATTTGGATAAAAAGAAAAAGGAGGCATGCACAAAGTTTAGGAAAATTAAATTAGACTGGGCCATTGAGGAAATCAGGGAAGAAGTCAAGCAGGGAACTAGAAGGGACAAAGGGAGCCATGAGGTGTTGTTGGCAAGTCAGATTAAAGAAATTCTAATAGGCTTTTCATACATACATTAAAAACAAGAAGATAACTGGGGAGAAGGTGGGACAACTAAAGGGTAAGGGAAGGATTTTATGCTTGTGGTCGGAAGATTTGGGCAAGGTACTAAACGAGCATGATGCATCTGTACTCATTAACGAGAGAGGCAGAGGACACTATAAACGGTGTGGGGTATACTAATTTGAGATCAAGGAGCTGGTGTATCTCCTGAAAAACATCAAGATGGACAAATCCTCAGGGCCTGGTGGGATCTACTCCAGGTGATTTAAAGAGGCCAGAGAGGAGATTGCAGGGGCCTCGATGAAGATGTTTGTATCCTCTCTAGCCTCGGGTGAGGTCTCTGAGTCTGTAGAGTAGTCAATGTCGTTTCTGTGTTTAAGTAGAGCAAATCCAAGATCACATCAATCATACGGAAGCTGGAGGAGAGGATTCTTTAAAATAGGATTTAATCATATTTGGAAGAGAATGGGCTAATTAGGGACAGTCAGCATCGTGCTCTCCATGGCATTTCCGTCTTGCTGACATGATTGAGTTATTTTTGAGAATGTGACAAGGGTGATTGATGAGGATAGGGTAGTGGATATTGTCTTCATGGAATTTAGTAAGTAATCTGGGGAAGTCCATCATGATAGGCTGATCCAGAAGATTAAGATGCACAGGATCCACGGTGGTTTGGTAGTTTGGATGCAGAACTGGCTTACACACAGAGAACGATGGGTTGTGGTGGAAGGGTGTTATTCTGGCTGGAGGTCTACAAGTGGTGTTCTGCAGGGATCTGTATTACAACCCATGTTGTTTGTGACTTATACAAATGACTTAGACATAAATATAGAATGGTTGGTTCGTAACTGTTCCGAGGATACCAAATGGTGGCGCAGTAGTAGAGTTGCTGCCTTACAGCGAATGCAGCGCTATTGGTGTGTTGTCTGTACGGAGTTTATACGTTCTCCCCGTGACCTGTGTGGTTTTTCTCCGAGATCTTTGGTTTCCTCTCACACTCCAAAGACGTACAGGTTTGTAGGTTAATTGGCTTTGGTATAAATGCAAAAATAATTTGTCCCTTGTGGGTATAGGACAGTGTTAATTGTGCGGGGATTGCTCGTTGACGCGGACCCAGTGGGCCGATGGGCCTATTTTCGCGCTGTATCTCCAAATTAAATGAGCAGCGTTGCAGGCAGTGAGGAAGGCTTTCACAGGATATAGCAGGTATAAAATAGACACATATATGGGCAGATCAATGGCAGATGGAGTTTAATCTGAGCAAGTGTGAGGTGTTGCACTTTGGGAGGTTGAATGTAGGAAGAAAATATACAGTTCCTGGCAAGATCCTTTACAGCATACAGAGGGATCTTTGGGATCCAAGTCAACAGCTCCTAGAAAGTGGCACCGATAAAGGCAAACATATCATATATCTCCTTTACCACTATGGATAGCGGTAAAGCAGGCATATTGTATACTCAATTGCGGCATTGAGTATAAGAGTCAGGAAGTCATGTTGCAGCTATATAAAACGTTGGTAATGTCACATTTGGAGTATTGTGTGCAGTTCTGGTCGCCATAATACAGGAAGGTTGTGAAGACGTTGGAGGATGCTGTAGACGTTGGAGGATGCTGTAGACGTTTACCAGAACATTGCCTGGATTAGAGGTTAATGGAAGTGTTTAATATTGTGAGAGGCATGGAGAGGTAAGCCGTCAGAATCTTTTTCCCCAGGGTGGAAGTGTCAAAGACGAGAAGGCATCCTTTTATCATCAGAGGGGAGCAAGTTTAAAGGAGAAGTTTTAGAGTGCACTGGATGCCTGGAACGTGATGCTAACGGTGCAGATGGAACAGATAAGAATAGAGCTTGAGGCTTTTACATAAACAAATTGATTATGCAGGGAATGCATAATCATATACAGGCAAAGATTAGTTTAACTCAGCATCATGTTCGCCACAGACATTGTGGGATGAAGGGCCTGATCCTCCGCTGTATTGTTCTATGTTAGTATAGATTCGTACTACAGATGCAAAACATGCCATGGGCATTGCCAGACCATAGAGTTGTGACTTGTCTACCATTCCCGGAGTTATTAGTAGGAATGGTTGTTTATGATAACACTGAATTCATAACCTAAATGTGCATCCATCCACAGATGCATTTAGCAGTATGATTATTTATACATTTGCCCGGACTTTTAAAAAAATCTCCTGTGTAAAAGTGCATGTAGATGCTTGAATGTGCAGTTATTCCCTTGCACAAATAAAATATAGCATTCCTGATTTTGAGGAATGAGAAATAAAGAATTCAATAAAGATATACACAACACGTAAGCGACGTGTCGAATAAAGCAAGATTCAATATTGTCACCAATATTGTTATTGGCCAGATTCTAAGCTTAATAATAATTCAATGGAATTCAACAATGAAGAGCAAGGGAACCACTGAAAAATTTCAGATAAAAATGTCAGTTTTGCACTGATTCAAATGGTGAGAGTTGCACACTGAATTACCAAGGCCCCCACCAATAAAGACACACGGATGAAATGAAAAAAGTGGTGCAAAAATGTTGAGGCCAAACAAAGCGTGGAACATGGAATAAAGCACAAATGCAAACCAGGCGAAGGAATGCCTACTCAAAGTCACTCCCTTGATTACAATGCAAGCCTCTTAAAAGCTTAATGATTGAGTAGTTGAAAACATGTCAAGGATATATGTATATTTGCTAGAATCAACAGATTGATTGCAGTGTTCATAAATCTGTGCCATTCAAATCAGCATTTAAACTATTTTAAGGGCACAATGTCAACACTCACACTGGCACGCCCCAATAGAAAACATCTTAACTAGACGTTATCAACACAATATTTACCATGATTGCACTGAATATTGCAGTGTACAAACATGTTACCTGAAAAAGGGTTTACTTAGAATGCTTCAACCTCATATGAAGAAATAAGGATTTTTCTCTTACCTGAAAAAGTATGAAGATGAGAAACAGCTCATATACGACACTGACACACAACCAGAATCTCCAGTATGCTGCAAGAGAGAATACCCAAATTCAGAAAACATGTAGTAAAATAATTATTTTAAGTTTACAGATATAGCAATGCGCTGCTTTTAAAGAGGTTGGCAAACAACTGGATACTGTTAGACAGCCTTACTATAACAGACACAGACTTCCACATGTAGAACATCTTCCTAATCCTCCAGAATGGCAAAACTTTCATTAGGACTAATAATAATTGGTGTGTTCAAAAATGGTGATAAACCAGCATTACACCCAGAATTTTAAGCCTCCGGACATCAAGCAGCAACTATTTGGGAAAGCTGCTTCAAACGTTTTCAGGAAATTTGCTGCCATCCCATGCCTTTACAGAGAACAAAGGCAAATGCTGTTTACTAAAATTAATCTGTTTTTGTAAACATGCAAGCTTTGAAAATCAGGAATGTTCTTTAAACATGAAAAGCATTGTGAATTTCCATAGCACAACAGGAAGAGCAACTATGCCTTCGCAGAAAGTGCAGCTTTTCCATTTGATTTCATTATGCTTATGAAAGCTGCATATTTCAGCAAGGTCACATGCTACTGCAATAATGTGCTTCGATTTGCAATTTGTTTCACATTCACAGACTAAGGGCTTAAGTAAAAGGCTTCAAATCTGTTATCCAGACATTAGCCAAAGCAATACGAAATTCATTTGAGCTGCAAATGGGTATTCAACTTTAATACACAGGTGTAAGCTCTGGGGACCCATCAAAATAATATTTGAACTACATCTCAGAAGGCCAATACATTAGGGAATGTTTTTTTTTTTTAATTTATCCCTAGCTGATGCACCTCCTTGCATGTGCAGCACAGAAGCAGAAGTCACCCAGGGCAAAGACATTGTATTCTAGTCTGTGCTAAGCAGAGATATGTTTGGGCCCAGCATTGGAGAGCCAAAGAAAAGACTCATTCAGTTAGAAACACTGAATAGATGGTCTATCTCGACCTCCAAAAATCCCATCATCAGAGAAGCTAGTCTTCTACCAGACATGGTTCACTCCATAAGATATCAAGAAACAACTGTGAGCTCTGGATGTTGTAAGGGCCAGAGAATTAGACAACATACCGCCTGTTGTACTGAAAACTCATTCCCCGCATCATGGACACAACTAATGTGCGCAATTGATAAAATGCAATACAGTACACTGCTTGAAAACCTGGCCATCTCCCAAACCACAGCCTCTAATAGCAAGAAGGACAAGGCCAGGAGGTGCATAGGAGCATCAGCATGTAGATTCTCCTCTTATCACTGCTCCTTCCTCGTGACTGGGTGGACATCCTAGAACTCCCTACCCATCACAATTGTAGAAGTACCTCTTCTTGATGGACTGTGGTGATTCCAGCTGGTGACACACCAACAACCTCTCTTGGGCAATAATAAACAGGCAATAAATGCTGGCTTTGCCAACAAAGTCTGTTCGAAAAATCTATTTTATTTTTGATGGAATGATGCAGGTATATATCACTTCCTTAACCGTGCTTCTGGGGACAATATTTGGTGTTACGTTTTCGGTCACATGGCGCTCCAGAAGCAAGTGCAGAAGACCATTCCAAAATAGATTATGCCTGCTCAATTGGAGAAATCGGGGATGGCCAAATACATGTGTAGGAATGAACTGCAGATGCTGGTTTAAACCAAATAGACACAAAAATGCTGGAGTAACTCAGCGGGACAGGCAGCATCTCTGGAGAGATGGAATGAGTGACGTTTCGAGTTGAGATCCTTCTTCAACCTGATGTGTGGGGAGAGGGATACATAGATAAGGAAGCGCAAGGTGTGAAAACACCACAATGGGGAATGGAGATCAAGGAAAGCGTAGAATAGATCATTGTTAGATGGGAGAAGGTAACAACAAAGCAAACACTGACAATGGAGGAGGCCCAGGACAGAAAGTTTAGTGTGGGAATGGGTGGGGGATTTAAAGTGTTGAGCAACTGGGGGATCCCGTATGTTTATGCGGACTGAGCCGAGGTGTTCAGCGAAACGATAGACAAGATTGCGCCAAGCCATCGATATAGAGGAGTCCACAGCTGGAGCAGCGGATACAGTAGATGAGGTTGGAGGAGGTGCAAGTGAACCTCTGTCTCACCTGAAAAGAGTCCTTGGATGGAGGTATAGGGACAGGTGTTGCATCTTCTGCAGTTGCAGGGGAAAGTACCGGCTGAGAGGGTGGTTTGGGTGGGAAGGGCGAGTTGACCAGGGAGTTGCGGAGGGGACGGTCTCTGCAGAAAGCGGAAAGGGGTGGAGATGGGAAGATGTGGCTAGTGGTGGCAAAAATGCCGGAGGATAATGTACTGTATGTGACGGCTGAACACATGCTGGGGTGGATTTATATAAGAGGAAGGCCACAGGAATGACAGCTTTTTCAAAACAAAGATTTGCACCAATGTGAATTTTCAAAGTATGCAAGTGAGATGTAACCTTGGTTACGGCAGTTTACTTTTAATGAACTATTACTGTGCACCATCAGAATACTGCATCAATTTATAGGCACGGAGTTAGGGTGAAAAACTCAGAAAACTAAAGAGCAAATCCCAAGACACCTATCAGAGGCTGACAATTCTGTTAATAGGAGTGTTCTGCATTAGTAATAATTTTCAATGACTCTCCTTAGCTACTGCACATATCTACTGTTTTCTCAATTTATTCTAGATTTCCTATATTCACGTGTTTCACTAAGATGAAAAATCAATGGGACATTTAAGTCGGAGAAATGTGTTGTATGAATGGAAAACCAGTGAGGTCCTTCAGGGTTGCAGACTCGATGGCCGAAGGGCCTGTTTCCACACTGTATCACTAAAGTCTATAAAGATAAAAGCATGTTAACGTTGAAAATTAGGACTGATTGCAGAAAATCATTGCAAAGGAAAGTTCATCAGTAAAGTAACCAATGAGGCTGAAGAGACTGTATAGCAGCCTGGTAAAGAAGATAGACGCAAAATGCTGGAGTAACTCAGTGGGGCAGGTAGCATCTCCGGAGAGAAGGAATGGGTAACGTTTTGGCTCGAGACACTTCTTCAGACTGGTATAGAATATTGTCAGACTGGCCTTTTAGATACTATCATCTCAAAGGAATATACTAGAAATGCTGAACATGATTCTTAGGTTGGGCATTCCATTGTCTTCAAGGGGCTAACCATTCCTGAAATAAGGCACGAACGGTTTAAGGCTCATGAAATAGTGAAATAGAATTATTTCCATGTATTATTAACATGAAACAAATGTCCTACAACTACACGTCAGCGATATATCAATTTGACTCGAGAGATATGACATCAGTTATGCAAAGATAAAAGCTACAAGTAAATTTAGCAAGATAATCAGATAAATTTAAGCTTCACGCATTCTCTTCCGAAAGATTCCTGGGTTGCACAAGAGACTGCAGATGCTGTAAATGGAACAAAAAAAAAACTACTGGCGGAAGGAACTCAACAGTTCACACAGCATCTGTGAAAGCAGAGGGATGGTCAAAGTTTCAGGTTGAGACCCTGCTTCAGTATTCATGGGTTATATGCATAAATATTTCTTTAAAATTGGAAAACAGTTTTAAAACTAGAATGTTTGAGACAGAACTGGCAAGAACCATACCTGGGTGAGGTCTGGAAAATGGCCCATCTTTTGCTTGGGTGACTCCAAAACACAAGAACACAAGAATGCTGGCAACAATTCCTCTGCAAGTCAAATAGTAAAATGAGAAATCTGCTCAAGGGTGCAGTTGATCACAATTGAAATCTGAGGTATTTAACATCCTTGCAAGTGTTCAAGGTTCTGAACCCAAATACATCTCTAAGGGAAAAAGATGTTTAAAATTAATCCCTCCTTTCACAAGGTACTCAAAATTCTAAACACATAAACATGTATTAATGCTCCCACTGTAAGACATGATTGTTAATGTCTAGAAAGGAGAGTGCCCCAATGTATCCTGAAGTGATGTTGTTGTTGCCAGAGGTGACAGGTGCATGGAAGAAAGGAGACATGATAAATGAGTGAGAGCAAGAGCAGTTTCAAAAACTTGACAACAGACTGAGAACTTTGATTCCTCTATGGTTTCATTTCCTACGATTAACAATTGTTCCTCAAACCAATCTGAAAACCCGACCATCTCTGGAAATCTGGCCTAATCAATAGCACGTTAACAACACTGATGTACTTCAGCACACTGCGAAAGCACGAGAATTCATGAACTTCTTAACACTCGTCTATAACCAACTCATTGCTCTGGGAAGACAGGTTTCATATTCATTACATTTTAATAACTTTATAATTAAATATGAACTCTAAATTCCAAGTAAAGGCCTCTTATTTCCAGTTCTAGTAAAATGCAATCTTAATCAATGCTTTCTATTCATGTCTGACACTGTCAGTTTAATTGTTAGGCGAGATCATTAGACTATTCCAAGTGTAAATGGATCTTGTACATGAAATAACCGCTTACAAGCATGCAGCTGCACCCCAAATAAGATGGGAAAGTTCCCACCTCGCAGGGTCAATGTTACGGACTATTTTGTGCCAAACAATTCTTGCGCATGTCTCAAAGTTTTATCCAATTCCTCACCATATCCCATCCTTGTGCTTATTCCTGGAGTTTCTGATCCCCCCCCTCCAGACGTTAAAGGATACATAATATTGTAAAGAAAACTCTCCTTGTAGGTACGATTTTAATAGTCAGAATCACTCTGAAATGAAGCATGAAGCAGAAAAAAAATCAAAGATCAGCATATTAGAATGAATGGAGGTGGAAAAATTAAAGTATTCCATGCAAGATAGAAGTTTTTAAAAAACACACTTAAAGCGGCTTATACATTGAGTTCTCTACAGGAAGCTTCTGCCCTAATGGCAGGTGCCTGATTCTTCAAGAACTTAATGTAAAGCTAGGCATGGGGACGTTGAACCACTTGGATATATCTGGATCACAAGCAATCCAGATTGATTCCTGGCATGAAAGTATGAATAGCAAAACCTGTATTGTCTAAGTATAGAAGAATGAGATGCACCTACATTGGAATATTAAAACATTCCAGCCACATACTTGTCTCTCCTTTCGGCATTTCAAAGGGATCACTCCCTTCAGACTGCCAGGTCACTTCTCATATCCACAGCAACCACTCCCCATGTAAGGCACTACCTGTACAACAATATCATTCCGCCTCTTCCTTTCCCACCATCCAAAGACCCAAATAGTCTTTCAAGGTGAAACAAGGATTCACCTACTCCTGCACTGTTACGATAAGACCCATTTGGGTGGATTTTCGTGGATGGAGTAATTGGAGGGGGGGGGGGGGGGGGGGAGGGGGAAAAGGAAAGGGTAGGAATAACAACATAAGCTTGGTGTGATTGATGGAGGTAACCAGGGGATGAGGAAGATGAGAAATTATGGGATAGGGAGCATGGGACCTGTGGAAAAGACCAGGTGTTTCCAGAATGTCTCGATTTGCTGCAGTAATCTGATTATTATTGCCCTTGCTAAATAATCCTGCATTAATGGTTTACAACACCATTCAAGGATAACATGTCTAGTATCAACAAGGTATCATTGCCCGCTTCAAAATAAAAGGAACCTAAAAATTAATTGGGGTAGTTCGGTTTATTTTAACTTGACTTAACTGAAATTGCATTATGGATGGCAAGAATATGAGAACAATTATTTGTGGTCATTTGCTTCAACCCACAAATTTGACTGGGCATTCACAGAGCACGTAATATCAGGCGTTTGTTAAGTAATACCATTCCCAGCACAATGCTCCTTTGGCAGCATTGACCATGATATACCGTAGTTTGATGGTCTGCACAAAACCATGGTTTCATGTCAGATTAACATTCAACTAAATAGCCATTTAACTTTTTTTTTGCATTCAACATCACCTACTAATTTCACTAAATACACCAAACCAAACTCCTTCAAAGTCTATATCCCCACAAGGTCTCAATCCCCAGAAACCTTGAAAGTTTACAGCCCCAGTGAAGAATACAACACAGGCCCAATTCCTGGCCCAAACAATTTTCCCCCATTTTCCTTTAGATACACTAAATCATGTTGCATCAACAATCTACATCTTATCATAGCCACTGGAGAATTTAAGTTGAGTGAATTCAGTAATGTGGAACAAGGATGGAGTCTACAATGGTGATAATAAAATGAAAGTCCCAACTGTTTCACTAATGCCTTTCAGGAAAGGAAAACTGGCATCCTTACCCAGTCTGGCTGACAACTGGCCTTCTGAAATTGCCTATCAATCCTTTCTGTTCAAGGGCAATATTCACAGGAATATATTTTGTTAAAGTGCAAGTGTATACACAATATTATTTTCTACAATTATAGAGCACCAAAGAAAGTGCAACATGGAGTTCAAGGTTATACAGAATAATTGCACAAAAAGAACAGCCAAAATCAAACTGATAAGCCCCAGTGAAAAGGGTTTCAATCTGGCTGAATTATAAACATTGGAATGATTACTGTACTGCAAGTCAAATACTGAATAATCAACAAAACAGAACACTCTATCGAGCTATGAACACAAGGGGAAAAAATATTTTGTGGCACTTAAACCTGAATCAATCTGCCTAGTTGTCTCACTTCCAACATTTCCAGGACATTTCCTCTCCCTCACTTCAATGTTGCCTCCGGAATTCCACGTCATTCTCACCCTGCCACTGCTTTCAGGACACTACTTCTCTTGTGCCAGCTGCTGTTACCAGATTCAGGCAGAGCTAGTTGCCAATCTGGCTTGAAAGGACCACAGGAGAAAATGCTTTGCTGTACAGGTGCATGTTTTTGTTTGCATTTCACCAATTTGTTCTGTATAAATGGACACAGATTTCAGTGCAAACATAGCCTATGATCAAGTCAACAATTAGGAAACAAACAAAATAAAATGTTACTGCCTTTTAAAATAGAAGATGCATGGAAGCAAAAG
This sequence comes from Leucoraja erinaceus, assembly GCF_028641065.1. NCBI lineage: Eukaryota > Metazoa > Chordata > Chondrichthyes > Rajiformes > Rajidae > Leucoraja > Leucoraja erinaceus. Next base: position 27,815,005 of record NC_073394.1, on the reverse strand, counting down.
AAAGTCAAGCCAAGAAATTCTTAGAATAAAACATCACCCACCCATTACACTCAAATATGCAGTTGATATTCTGTGAATTGCTGAACAAAGCTCTGTTCATTCCACAAAGTAGAATTATCCTTTCTATTTTCCCAAAGGAATAGATTGTAAACTAATTATATCCTACATTTAAGATGCAGCTCAATCAAGCTTAATTTAATTGTTGGTGTGCAAGCTTGTTGGATTCACTAATTAAAAGCATTCAACAAGGCACAAAATCAATTGCACAGCTCCACATGGCAAAGGTCGGTGTGTTGCTGGAAGAGGGTCAATGGTGGAGGAATAAACACAATATAGCAATTTACACACACAACAAATCATTTGTAGAATGTGCAGATCATGGAACTGATAACCTGAAAGGATTTTTATGCAAACATTTTAAACAGAATTGTTTCTACATAATTTGAATCCATTATGTAACAACACAATTCAATTAATCTTGTTACAATTAAAGTGCACCCTGGTTTGACATTGATAATTAAACTCAAAATTATCCAATTTATTGGAAAAAAACATATTAAATCAGTAAAGCAAATAAAGGCACACACAGAAACCAAATGAACTGGAATCCTAAATCTTAACAATGGAAGCTATGAAGATGAGGGTAGAGGGGGTTAAAATTTGGAGTCTCATCAAGCCTTGATTTTTCAGTACATATATCAATACATAATGATCTGATATTTAACATGTCGATTCTTTTGCACATTACAGGAAAACAAATAACACTTATCCCTATTACTAAACCTAACGAGATACATAAAAAATGACATGAAAATAGTTTCACTCTAGTTATCAACATTAAGATCAGTTCTTAGAAATTATAAATCTGAACACAAGATGCTTGCCCTTCCATAGGTATAGGGTTATTATTGTCCTGTGTACCAATACTGTGAAAAGCTTGGTTTTGCATGCTATCCAGGCAGATCATACCATAATGAGTACAATCAAGTTGTACACAAGTACAACAGGTAGTGCAGAATGTGAAATATAGTGTTACATCTCAGAGAATGTGCAGATACAAAAGGACAAGTGCAGGTGGTAGATTGAGAATGCATCCTAAGTATACGACAGGTTCATTCAAGAAGCTGAAACAGGGGGGAAGGTGGTGTTTTTAAATCTGGTGGTACATATTTAGTGCACTGATTTGTAGATTTCCCTTATGTAAACTTACATAAATGTACAGAATACAGAAGAATAAATAAACAAGGTGCAGTCTAAAATCTAAAGGAAACCGTGAAACTGATAGTTGATCAGGAAAATAGATGGAAAGATGTATTCCAGTCCCCACGAAAATAAAGTGACCCCTCTCAATGACTACTGCCCAGTAGTTCTAACATCAACTATAAAGAAGTGCTGTGAAACAATGGTAATGGCCCACATTTTTACCAGTTTTCCAGACAACTTATGTACAGAAAAAATAGACCTATGGAGGGCACCATCTCACTTGCACTACCATTCAGCCTGAGATCACCTTGACAATATCAACACCTATATCAGGATGCTTATCATTGACTATATCTCAGCCTTCAATACCATAATACTGAATAAGCTTATCCCTCAACTTCTACACTTTGGCTTTGGGGCCTTCAAGTGAAAATGACTTCTGGGCTTTTTGACCAGCACACCTCATTCAGTAAGATAGGCACAAAATGCTGGAGAAACTCAGGAGGATAGGCAGGGTCTTTGGATAGAATGAATGGGTGACGATTTGGGTCAAGACCCTTCTGCAGACCCTATTTATCAAGTTATGTCTAGCTAACCTATTCACTATGCTAGAGCTACTACTAAAATATAATTGTTCAAATGACATCAGTACAATATTGTACGTTTTTTGGGGCTGGAAATTGACTGGTACTACTGAAATGAATAATAATGGATGGTTTGTAGCGGACCAACGGAAGATACGTTGGAAGCCACAACATCACTAAACAAATAATACACAAAGCCCAAATCCTGCTGACCAGGCCTTGCATTTCATTTGTGTACTGCGTCACTGGGGACTGCATGAGAGAAATGAGTCAAGTCTGAGTACAGCTGACCTGAACACTGGGGTTGGATGGATGTCCCATGAAGAGCTAACCCAATGGGTGAATATATTATTCAAGGAACAGCTACCCAAGGAAGGCTCCCAGCAGAGACACCGCAGGCTAGGAATTGCTTGGACAATTTTATTTTATGATGCTGAAGTAGACCGAAAGATCGTGTAGGCCTGCCTCTGTATGAGTTGGGTTACTGAGGAGATCTAAGGTTATCACAAAATCTGGTTAAAATTCAAGGCAATAGCAAGGATGTGAGTGATGGGCAAGCGGATCTTAATGTGCAATAGGACAATGTTAGCAGTTCATGAGGAGCTTTTCTTTATTCTAAGATATCTTGGTCTCCTAAATTGTAGGCTCCAATAATCATTTTCCTCCTTCCCCAAAATGAAGACTGTCATAGATATTGGTTGAACTTGTTTTGTGGGTAGCAAACTAATGTGATGGAAGAATCAGGATTTAGCATCACACCTCACAATACTGTTGAGGGATTTGAAAAAAGCAGGGCATACAAGACAAAATATACTTTGGATTTCAGTAATGAAAAAGGATTCAGCGAGCTATTTAGAAAAAGCCATTATTTACCTTTTAATATTATAGGCTGTGTCCTGGGGAGTTTCTTCCAACAGGGTAACATAAACCAGTGCACAAGTGAGGATAAATAATACAGTCAAGGTGTGAGCTCTCCTGTGAATAGAAATAAAATTATTGGTTCAATACTGTAATAGGCTGAGCAAACCCAAATAATTATATCTGTAGGGATGCATGGCTACTGGGAAATGTTTTTTAAACTGTTAAAAAAATATCCAGCTTAGAACAATGCCTAATTCAATATTAGAAAGCAGATTTTAAATTGGTTACTTTTACAACTATCCCCTTGTTAACTTTTGCTTAACCATTGCCTCCATGTCAAAACTCAATGCCTTTAGTCTAATGTTCACCTATTATGACTGAACTCTTCAGTAATCTCTTAAACAATTTGCTAAAATCCAACCAACCCTCTTCTCCCCTTTGTGTCCACCCTTCCTAGTCATTGCTAGTACTTCAACTCTTCAGTGTCCGATTTTGTTTTACACTCACCATTTTTAAGCATTCAAATTGTAAGGAAGTTAATCTGAGCTGTTGGAGAGCGGGATGGAAGAATCTAAACCGGATCCCTTGACAGCAGCCAAAGATCCGCACTAATCTTAAAACGGTCGTGTAAAGTTATGAATAATGACACAAGAGGGGAAAATCTCCATTTATTCAGCATTTGAGAACATACAGAGGGCAAGATTAGCAAATTTGCTGATGATACCAAAGTGAGTGGTTGTGGAAATAATGAAGATGGTTGTGAAAGATTGCAGCAGCATCTGGATCGATTGGCCAGGTGGGCGGAGGAATGGCTGATGGAATTTAATACAGAGAAGTGTGAGGTGTGGCATTTTGGGACGTCGAACAAAGGCAGGATTTGCACAGTAAATGGTAGGCCTCTGGGTAGTGTTGTAGAGCAGAGGGATCTAGGAGTACAGGTGCATGGTTCCTTGAAGGTCGAGTCACAGGTAGATAAGATGGTCAAAAAGGCTTTCGGCATTTTGACCTTCATCAGTCAGAGTATTGAGTATAGAAGTTGGGAGGACATGTTGCAGTTGTGTAAGACGTTGGAGAGACCGCATTTAGAATATTGTGTTCAGTTCTGGGCACCGTTATAGAAAATATATTGTCAAGCTTGAAAGGGTTCAGAAAAGATTTACGAGGATGTTGCCAGGAATAGAGGGTGTGAGTTATAGGGAGAGGTTGAGTAGGCTAGGCCCAAGGAGGTAGTTGAGGTTGGGTTAGAAACAGTTAGACAGGCACATGGATAAGACGGGTTTGGAGGGATATGAACCAAGCACAGGCAAGTGGGACTAGCGTATCTGGGACTTTGTTGGCCAGTGTGGGCGAGTTGGGCCAAAGGGTCTGGTTTCCACACTGTATCACTCTCTAAATCTGATACTCACAAAAGCATTAATTTAAATAAACACAAAAGGCTTGGTGTCATCAAAAAACATGATTTTTTTTCAAACAGACACAAGTAATCAGGCATTAAATTATAAATCATAGGAAATTTCTCAACTTTAGTCTCTGCAGGGCCCACTTTCATACAAGCACTCAAACAATGACAATCAGGCATTATGTTTATTGTTCTTAGACAAAAATGCTGGAGAAACTCAGCGGGTGAGGCAGCATCTATGGAACGAAGGAAATAGGCAACGGTTCGGGCCGAAAACCCTTCTTCAGACCATGTTTATTGTTCTGCTGTCCTTAATGAACACGTTTTTATCATAAGATTAACGGAAACTAAAACTCCTCTCTTTAAATCCAATTCACATTGGAACCATAAACATGTACTTTGCCTCTGACCAGCTAATCAATCTGCAAACATTTCATTTTAAAATCTAAAACTATTTGTCATAGCTGCAGTAAACAAGTCTTGCATTGTAGATAAGTGGTTTGACCCAAAGGAGTCTCAGCATTGACAACCAGAGACACAATAGATTACATTAATTTTCAGAAATAAGTTTCACTATGGCAACGGAGCTCCAACTAGCAAGACTATAACCACCCCCACCCTCCCTCCCTCTCTGGATAGAATTTGAGGTATGGAGAGCAAGGAAATTTCACATTTTGTACCTACATATCATTTAATAAAACATCAAAGCAAAACAATATAGTTGAATAAAATAGTTAAAATCAGAGAATTCTTCTATATTACAGGTGGCCTCCTCTTGTAATATATAATGGAAATGTTGCAATTTGAATCAGACTTTCCACTGACTGCAATCTAACTTAGCCCAGACTTGAGTGTGTCTCTCTATTCATTTGTTGGGAAGTGGGTCCACCTGACAGCAAGGCGCAAAATAGTGCAAGGCTTCTCCAATCAAACCTGACAGTCCAAACCCCCAAAATGCTTTGACTTTGTTAAACCCTATTCCGTGGAATTACCAACTGTCAAAGAGGTGATAGCGATCAAATCTGCCTCTTAAATGCACAAACGTTAAAATACAAGGACAGCATTAAATGTTTATATCGTCAAAAAGATTACCTTGCTACGTTAGCTTTTGTCTGCATCCATTTCTTCAATTTAAAATGTTTACTTGACATCACACCAGGTTAACCCAATGCAGCTTCAATGAGCAAATATCCCATTTGTGCTTTGTGCTCACCCAGCTGGCAGTCTTCACCAGAGTGCAGTTGTCCAGGGATCCAAACAAAACTTGCTGGATTTTATATGGAAGACTGATTGTGGTAGAGGTTAGAAAGCTGGGAACAAGATGGGAGACAAAGTGACTGGTGGGTACAGATGAGAGGGTATCCATCCATCATTTGCTAGGCTTTGTCCTGCCCCATTTCTTTACCAGCTTTCTCCCTCCAACTACAATCAGTCAGAAGTTCCATCGAAGGTAGACAAAAGTGCTGGAGAAACTCAGTGGGTGGGACAGCATCTATGGAGCAAAGGAAATAGGCAATGTTTCGGGACAAAACCCTTCTTCAGACTGATGTAGGGTGGGGGGTGGGGAAGGAAGAAGAAAGGAAGAGGTGGAGAAAGAGGGTTGAGAGAGAGCTGAGAAGGGGAGGAGACAGCAAGGGCTACCAGTAATTGGAGAGTTCAATGTTCATGCCACTGGGGTGTAAACTGCCCAAGTGAAATATGAGGTGCTGCTCCTCCAATTTCCGGTGGTGCTCACTCTGGCCATGGAGCAGGCCCAGGGCAAAATGGTCGGATTCGGAATGGGAGTACAGTTGAAGTGCTGAGCCACCGGGAGATCAGATTGGTTATTGCGGACCGAGCGGAAGTGTTCGGCGAAACGATCGCCAAGCCTACGCTTGCTCTCACCGATGTAGATCAGCTGACATCTAGAGCAGCGGATGCAATAGATGTGGTTGGAGGAGGTGCAGGTGAACCTCTGTCGCACCTGGAACGACTACTTAGGTCAATGGAGTCGAGGGGGGAGGTGAATCGACAAGTTTAGCATCTCTCTGTGCGTGACAAAATAAACCAAAACCAATACTACTAATAACTTAATATTGGAGCTAGGCGTAGTCAGGTGTTAAGCACTTTTTACCCCAAGCAATAGTTTATGGAAAATAGGTTTTAGGGACAAAATCTCATGAAATATGTTTCTAGTTAATGATATTCACGATTATAAGTAAAGGTATGTAAAGATACAAATCAGCTATAATCCATAGTACAAATTCACAGGTTAAATGACCCTGCTCATTCCAAGTGCACTGCCTCTTTGTGAAATGTAAATGCTGTTCATCATGATCTGAGATGTTTCATATTATATATTGCCATGTTCCATACTTAGATACTGTTACTGACAGGCAAATCAAAATAGTAGAGCAGACCAATGCGTGTCAATTTAGAAGAATCTTAGCAAACTGCATTCCATAAAACTAAAGTGAGCAAACATTTTTGAAATATTTCAGGTAGCATCATTCTTACATGTTTGGTCAATTACCTCAAACTCGGAGCAAGTTATAACCAACAGTTTTGTTTCTAAGTAGAGACTGGGAAAACCAATAAGCCTTGCATACTCTCCTGGGAGGTCTTGGCCAAGACCTTGTTGTACTTTGAAATACCACAGATAAACTGTTTGCTCCACTCAAATGTATACCATAAATTAAACTTTTACTAAAGCACACCTCAAAGTTTCCAAACTAAGTTTGCATTAATTTATGGGTTTACAAACATTGGAGAAAAATCAATATAAAAAGTTGTATATTCGATTTTTTTTTAAATTCTGCAACCTAGATTCAGAATATAACATCTGGTGAAAATACCCAAAAACATTTACAGGAAAATCCTTACCCATTATTTCCAGTGTTGGAACATGCTATTTTATTGAAACTACCTGTTTTTCAGAAGCTAGCAATTATGTCTTTCAAATTCACTATTACTTTCAGGTGAAGTTTCTATTCCATAAGAAAATGTAAATCAATTTCCAAACAATGTTTATAAAATACCTATTGAAACAATAATTGTAAAAAACAAAATTGTTTTACAACTTCAACTGATTGCCAACTATAACAAAAGCAGAAATTACAAGTTGTCTCTTAAATGAGAACCAAGAAACAAAGCAAGAAATGTGGCATGGGAGTGAGGGAAATATAGAAATGTTTAAAGATATTCAGACGTGGAAGCAGGAAGAAATAGAGCAAGATAATAAAGACTGAGAGTGGCTGGGTGCACCAGTAAGGAAATATGTATGCACAGTAAGCAGCAAAAATTCAGCCCATCAAATTTGTGCGGCAATTCAACCAGACCTATTCCCCAAGTTCTGGACTATGAGGATGTGTTAACAGAATGAGGATGGATGAAAGGTAAAACATTTGGAACTGTTACGTACAAAAGATTGCAGCTGCTGCAAACTTTCTCAAGAAATATCCACCAGATAACAATACATGTTGAGAGAAAACAACTTAAATGTTACCGACCAATTCTGACAAACTGGTTACGTATAAATGTCGGATTCAGTGGCTAGCTCCAAGGAGTTACTATACAGAAAATTAGATGTTGTTGCTCAAGCCTGCCACAGGTTTCATTAAAACAACAGAAGGAACCAAAATAAAAAGGTAAGAGTAGGACTGGAGTAAAGAATGAAGGTGAGAAGCGAATGGAAGCTCAGGGTCACCTTTCACATTGAACAGAGGTATTCTACAATTGAAAAGCTAATTCGGCAGTTATTGGAAATCTAAAAAGACCATGTTTAATAAAGTCTCCTTCCAAATTCCAAAGAACATGGTCACATGGTTTTTTCAAACAATCCTATAATTCGCAGAAATGATCAACAAACATTTTTCCCCAGGTTTCAAGTACATCTTTGGTCATTTCTGCCCGTGGTATAAAGTATCTTAAGATAATAGTCCAAATGTGAAAATGGTTAACCTTAAATCATCACACCTAAAGAAAACAGATGTCTTTGCAATTATACTTTCTATTAAGAGCTGATTTCAAGATAAAAAATAACAGTGACACCATCAGTAGGACGGTACCCTGATTACTCAAACCAATGCATCATCTCCGAGGCTGTAATGGGATAGTACACACACTCATATGAATGTCGTTCTAACACAGAACAAACTGCTGGAGCAACTTTTGGGTCAGGCAACAGCTGTGGAAGGAAATGGACAGACGACGTTTTGGGTCAACACTTCTTCAGAATTTATCCATTTCCTTTAACAGATGCTGTCTGATCTGCAGAGTTCCTCCAACAGTTTGTTTTTTGACCAAGATACCAACATTTGCAATTTTGCCCAAGATACCAACATCTCCTCTGGACAAAGTACCCTCTATGACTGACAACCTGTCCACCACCTTAAATATTCCTTGGTTTATAAAGTTTATTTTCCATGCTCACGAACAATCCATAGGGCAGAGTGAGGCAGTTTACACATACCATTGACAGAGCATTATTGAAACAAATGCCGATGAGCCACGTGCAGCTGAAGGTTATGGCTAGCTGCAGTGCTATCGTGCCAGCAAACCTGGCTCGGCAGCCAGCAAACCTCAGCACCAGGCCTGGCTCGCCTTCTGCAGAACTGGGAGAGGGAGACCGCCAAGCCTGGTCCCTGCTTGCCCATAAACCGAGAACCGGGAGGGGCTTAATCTCCGCACCTTGAAGGCACGAAGGTTTAAGATGGGTTGGCAAGGAGAAGGACTTGTTGCGGGATGACCGAACAGGCCTTAATGGCTACCAGCAGCTGGGACTATGAAGTGGTGCCAAAACCTGGCGACTATTATGTACACACATATAGGACTGTTTCTGTTTAAGAAGGAACTGCAGATGCTGGAAAATCGAAGTAGACAAAAGTGCTGGAGAAACTCAGCGGGTGCAGCAGCATCTATGGAGCCAAGGAAATAGGCAACGTTTCGGGCCGAAACCCTTCTTCAGACTGATGTAGGGTGGGGGGGGGGAGGGAGAAGAAGAAAGGAGAAAGGAAGAGGAGGAGCCTGAGGGCTGAGAAGGGGAGGTGACAGCAAGGGCTACCGGAAATTGGAGAAGTCAATGTTTATGACACTTGGGTGCAAATTGCCCAAGCGGAATATGAGGTGCTGCTCCTCCAATTTCCAGTGGTGCTCACTCTGGCCATGGAGGAGGCCCAGGACAGAAAAGTCGGATTCTGAATGGGAGGGAGAGTTGAAGTGCTGAGCCACAGGGAGATCAGGTTGGTTAATGCGGATCGAGCAGAAGTGTTCCGAGAAACGATCGCCAAGCCTACGCTTGGTCTCACCGATGTAGATCAGCTGACATCTAGAGCAGCGGATGCAATAGATGAGGTTGGAGGGGATGCAGGTGAACCTCTGTCGCACCTGGAACGACTGCCTGGGTCCTTGAATGGAGTCGAGGGGGGGGGGGGGGGGGGGGGGGGGGGGGGGGGGGAGGTAAAGGTTTAAAGCGACAAGTGTAGCATCTCTTCCGGTTGCAAGGGAAAGTGCCTGGGGAGGGGGTGGTGTGGGAGGGAAGGGAAGAATTGACCAGGCATAAACATTGACTTCGCCAATTTCCGGTAGCCCTAGCTGTCTCCTCCCCTTCTAAGCTCTCTCTCAGCCCTTCTCCCTGCCCCCATCACCCACCCTACATCAGTCGGGTTTCGGCCCTAAACGTTGCCTATTTCCTTCGCTCCATAGATGCTGCTGCACCCGCTGAGTTTCTCCAGCACTTTTGTCTACCTATAGGATTGTTTCTTTGTGTTATGTGCTAACCTGGCCTTGTTCTTATGTATGTCAATAATCTCAGATTTGTATGCAAATAAAAAGGAACAGAAAAGGGTTAAGCATGCAGAATAATCAGAATCAATTGTAGTTTGATGATCCACGAAGAATTGAGGTCATGATGACATCTTGGAAGAAAACAAGGATTTTCTGAAAGTGCCTATACATTCAATGCTGGTTGATTCAAGTGTTTCAAGAAACGGGCAATCCTGCATTTTATTCATCTTATAGGGGAGGCAACAATTGTAGATAGTGCGATTGCAGAAAATGGCCCCAAGGAGCTGAAACGAATAATCGAGGAAGGTGGATATTCTCCGAAGCTATGTGAATGAAATGGGTGCTTTTGCAATAGGATGACAAATAGCACATTCATCTTCAAGGATGAGAAAACTAATCCAGACTTCAGGCAGCCAAAGATTGCCTTTCAATTCTCCCTGGGGGCCAATGGCAGAAGTGATGGCAAACTAAAACCTCTCTTAATTTACCCACTCTGAAGAAATATTCAAATGTAAATTGTGCGGTGATTTAATTAAAAAAACCTGGATGGCAGCTCTGGACCTCCAAGATTATATAATATAATTTCCTACCCCCAGCCATTCATCAAAATATATTGTGCAAGGAAAAACCTGAACAATAGTGCATTGTTCATTGATGTATAGCAAGGACATGACTGAAAACATCCATGCAGAGCTTGTGCCACCCCAACACTTACTATCACTATGCTCTAGGAACATCCTGAGGCATGCCACTTGAATTAGTGGCAATGATTAACCCTCCAGCCAGTGATTTTGGGATGATATAACCCATGCAGCACAATGGAAAGCCCTTTGCCCAATCTTCCGACTAAAGTATAATTATCAATGGATGTATATTAAGTTACAAACTAAAACTGAGACATAGAAACTGTAATTAATGTTCTCTAATTTGAAATAGATGTTTTGTGACTTGAAATTAATATAACAGGATAAAAAATACAGGGTTTTTCCCAAATACTGCACACAGCACACCACGCTACTGTACACTTAAAGCAGATGAGAGAATAAAAGCATCTGGCAGCATTTCTAATCAGATGTCAAATGACAAGAGTAGTTTCTCATTTGCTGAATCCATCAATTATGTTACAGAATTGTAATTACTCCATGATATAATAATAAACATTAAAAAATATGGAAATTGGGGTAATGGGCAAAAGTTAAGAGGGAATAAAGACTCCAGTTGCAACACGTCACCACTAGTCATTGCTACTTTAACAGGCAATCTACACCATGGTTTTAATGCAGAATAATGATCTTAGATTTTCTTTGTAATAACTAAATTCAGAAATCATTCCAAATTCAGATATAAATACAACGTATGTCAAATGAAAGAGTGATTTGAAAATATCCAATCCAAAGAAACAATCTATTAATATCATAAATCGACCTACTTGTATACAGATAACATTGCATTATGAAAATATAGTTACAAAACCAATTGTGTCAATGGGGAAAAGGGCATTTGAGGCTAAAGCTTCAGACTCACAACGACAAAATCATTTCCCACCCCACTCGGATTTTCATGTTTTGTCTCATCTTTATAAGTTTATTTTTGCTACTGTAAACTAAAACTACTAAATGCTACATGTCAGTTTGTTTAATGGAGTATCCTTGCACATGTGTCAATGGAAGCAATTTCTTGTCAGTTTCGATGATCATCTGTAGTGAATACGCCAGACTGCGTTCTTAAGTGTTGGCTGTAACTGTGGGGAGTTGCATGGCAAGTATTTACCCCTCAGCTTTATTTTCTAAAGTAGGTTTTATCTGCTTGTCAATTCCAAAGTAACTTATAAGTGGTTCTCCCGTTCCTGATCGAAATCACGTTATATCTAATAGGCATTAAGAAATTACGCGTTCTTTCCTAAGGGCCTGTCCCACTGTACGAGGTAATTCAAGAGCTCTCTCGAGTAAAAAAAAAAAATCAAACTCGTGGCAAGCATGTAGAATGTACATAGCGGCTACGGCGGAGCTTAGGACGTCTCTTAGCGGCTCGTAACGCTAATGGCAGGTACTCGGGAAACGCGGTAAGCTCGTGAAGATTTTTTAACATGTTGAAAAATGTCCACGAGAGCCCCGAGTACCTACGAGCGGCTATTACCGGAATTATCCGAGTTCAAATCAGGGGAATCTCGGGAAAACTCTTGAATTAGCTCCTACAGTGGGACAGCCCCATTCAGGTTATATTGTCCTATTGGGTCTGCAATCTATCTGAAACTGTCTTTTTGACTTCCTGGTCTCAGTCATTTAGAACGGATCACAACATTTCTTCCATCATGATCATCAACAATGGAGTCCCGAAGGGTTGCATGTTCATTCCCTGTGCACCGTGACAACATGGCCAAGAGCAGTGCCAATTCATCAAAGATAAGACAAAGTACAGGAAATAAATAGAGAAACTTATGTCATGGTGTCAGGCTAGCCCTTAATGCCAGCAAAGCAAAATAGTTGGTTGTTCACCTTAGGAATCAAAGAGGTGAACACAACTAACCTCATCAACAGAGTTGTTGTTGAGATGGTTTTGACTGCATCAAGTTCCTGTGTATCCGCAGCCCCTAACGTAGTTCCCTTCGCACTGATGCGTTCATCAACAAAGCACAGCAGCATATTATCTTACTTACGCCTGTTAAAAATGTGGCTTGTCCACAAGGATTCTCTTGAACATCTACAGATACACTATAGAAAGCATTCTACAAGGTTGCATTTCAGCCTGATACAGCAACTGCTCTGGTCTTGGCCAAGTGAACACGGTCAGAGTGGTGAACAAACTTGCAACTTCTTTCCATCAGTCCAATGATCACATGCAACAGAAAGGCTGGAAGTCTCAAAGATCCCTGCCACCCCTGGCTATTCTCTTTAATCTCTTCTACTTTCTGGGGAAAGATATTGGAGATTGAAAGCCTGGATGTTCAGACTTAAGACCAGCTTCTTCCCCACTGTTACCAGACTCCTGAACCAAATCACCTTTCATACCCCATTCCTGGAAGTGCTGCCATGCATTCTTACTCTACCTCGTCTGGTTGTTGTGTTTTTGGACTTGTCTTTGCTCGACCTCAGACTGCATTATAATACTGTTTTCTCTGGAGCTTAATGTGAATAAGGTGTATATAACAATAAACTAGTTTGAGTCTGAATCCAAATCAAAACATTATCTGGGACAACAGATTTTGGATTTGAGACTATTTTCAAATTGACTGCTTCAGTCAACATACCACCTGAAGTAGCAGCACTGACTATTTCCCCTCTACTGCCCATTAGTTTTAATAGGACCATCTACCAAATGTCTTGCATCAGCTTGCCAAATTTTTATTGACAAGTCTTCACAAATCCAAAGACCATCCAACCACATTACAGTCATTATAATTGTCACAGAATGAAAGACATTATTAAACAGACCAAAATAAATGCAGCAGATCTCTAGTGGAAATTTGCTGCAGGAGATAATCAGAGCAAGTGTGTTTCAAAAGAATCAACCACCTGTCCACAAATCATGAACTGTGAATTTAAAACATCATTTCCCACCAGAACATGTTCAGCACCGGTCATGGTACAAGTTTTAATTTTCTACCCCTTATAGATGAAACAATCTTGTCAAGAAAATCATGACAGCGGGGATTCATGAGATTTCTACATCAACATTTTAACAACTCAGGTAACGAAACTCAGCCTTTGAATAAGTCAGTTACTTTTACACTACGTGTACAACTACTACATTAACAATAAATCTTCAATGGGTTGGATGATCCATGGTTTTTATGGGTTAATAATGCCTATTGCTAGATGGTTTAACCAAAAAAAACTAAGCAAATTAATCTGGAATCTAGATGATAGAAGGGTGACACATTGTACAGCATGTAACGGGGCAGGAATGACATCTGTTAAGGGAATCTGAAGTGAGCTTTCAAACAATAGAATACTAATTAATTTGCCAATTGCAAATTGCAAGGAGTCTATCACTGCTTTGACAAACAAAAGATTGGAGTGATCAGTGCCCTATCATTATGGACAATTGATGCTTCCAGATTCTCAGCTTCATAACTTGTTGGGACTGTTTTACAAACTGCATACATGCAGACATCTTTGGCATTATACAAGGTTTTAGAAGATAAAAAGCAATTACCTCCTTTTGCAAATCAATAAACTGCAGCTACTGGAAATTTGAAATAAAAGCTGAGTCTGCTGCTATTTGTTCTATGCATTAACGATTTGTTTGACAATGTAATTAACATTGTTTGCAAATAACACTAAATGAAAACAGTAAGGAGGAATATCCAAGTTAACAGTGGGGAAGATGGGCCAAGGATGGGAAATGCAATTTTAACTGAGAAATATGGGGTGTAGCACTTTAGTATGTCAAACCAAGGCAGGAATTGCACATCAAATGTTAGACATGGAGAGTGTTGTAAAACATGAGACCTGGGGTTACAGGTGCATGGTTCTCTAAAAGCGACGGTGGACAGTGTGGTGGAGGCACACTTGCCTTCATTGGGAGGGGTATTGAGCACAAAAATGGAGACATCATAGCGCACTGTGCAAATCGTTGGTGCGACCACACTTGGAATGCTGTGTGTAGTTCTGGCCACCCTGCAATAGGAAGGATGTCATTATGTTAGAAGGGTGAGGAAGAGATTCACAAAGATGTTGCCTGGGCCTGCGAGTAATATTGAGAGGGTTACACAGAAAAGCTGGAGAAACTCAGCGGGTGCAGCAGCATCTATGGAGCGAAGGAAATAGGCAACGTTTCGGGCCGAAACCCTTCTTCTGCACCCGCAGTAATATTGAGAGGTTGGATAGGTTGGGACGTTTTTCTTTGGAGGACAGGAGGCTGAGGGGTGACCTTATTGAGGTGTCCAAGATCATGACAGGCATGGATAAAATGAATGCCAACAATCATTTTCCCAAGGTAGAAGATTCTAAAATATAGATGGCATAGACATGAGGTGAGAGGGGGAAAGGGAATATTTAAGAGTTATTTCAGGGGCAGCTTTTTCCACTAAGAGTCCATATCAGGAATGAGCTGTCAAAGGTAGCCACAGTATAGGGTGCAATTAAACCTCAATTTGTCAGATGGAACCAGCCCAATAGGCCAACTTGGACAAGGTGGACCAAAGAGCCCGTTTCCACTGTACAGCCTTATGACTAAAACAGTAGAAATGCTACTTAGGCCAAGGAGTATTAGGGAAACAGCAGTTAACACTAGTTCTGACAATGGGTCTTGACCTGAAATGTCCTTTTTATTTCTTCATTCCACAGAGGCTGTCTGACCCGAGTGTATCTAGCATTCCCTTTTTTATTTAGTTTTGTTCAAGCCCGTCAGGAAGGCCATTATATCTCACAGAAATCAGATTTCCAGTGCAGGTGTAGTAAATTCAGCCACATCTATACCTTACCACTCCCTCCCCTCATTACCTTCCCTTCCAAACCTGCCCCCTCCCACCCGCCCCCCATCTTCATCCCCAACTGTCGCCTCGCTCATCACTATCTCCTATAGTTCCTCTCTCCCTATCTCTGCCACCTTCCCCAAACCCTCTCCCACGTCTCTCTCCCTCCATCCCTTCCCCATCAGGGGTTTGACCAGAAACGTCACCCATTCATAGTCAGAGTGATAGTGTGGAAACAGGACCTTCAGCCCAACTTGTCCCAGCTACAATAGTCCCACCTGACACCATTAGGTCCATATCTCTCAAAACATATCCTATCCATGTACTTGTCTGTTTCTTAAATGTTGGGATAGTCCCTGCCTCAACTACCTCCTGTGGCAGCTCGTTCCATACATCCATCACCCTTTGTGTTAAAAAGTTACCCCTCAAATTACCATTAAGTATTTTTCCCCTTCACCACAAACCTTTGTCCTCTGGTCCTCGACTGACCGACTCTGGACAAGAGACCCTGCATCTACCACATCTATTCCTCTCATGATCTTGTACACTTCTATAAGTCCACCAGGTGGCGCTGTACATGGCAGCCTTGCCAACAGCCTGTCTCATCTTTTTCTTCTTTTGTTGTTTAGCTCAGTGTTTACTTGTATGTTTTCAGTGTACTTTTAGTTTTTGTATTGTGTGGGGGGGGGGGTTGGGGGAAATCCTTTTTTATCTCTTTCCTCGACGGAGCTGCGACTTTTTCCATCATATCTCCGTCTGCATGGCGGCTTTAACATCGTGGATCTGGCAGTCCCTTTGTTTGGGATTGTCTGTGGGGCTCCAACCGCAGGAACTTCAACCGCCCTGATGCGGGAGCTTTGACAGCCCTGATCGCGGGGATTTCGATCGCCCTGGCCGCGGAAGTTTCGATTGCCCCGACCGCAGGAGAAAAGCAGGAAAGAAAGTATGTTATTCGCCTTCCATCACAGTGGGGAATGAGGTGTTGCCGAATAAAACAAGATGGACGTGCTGCCTGCACCGTGAGGACTCTGAGGGAGTGCCGTGAACGCAGTGGTCTCTGTGTTTTGTAGGAACATGGCTACATGTGGACATCCCGGAGTCTAGTGCGAGTGTTGACGGCTTTCTGACTGTTTGGGCGGACAGGGACTGCAGAGAGTGACAGTGGTCAGTACAACTCTGATCACATCAGTGTGGCCTGGACATTGAACTGATGGCTGTGGGTCTCCTCTTATGTTGTGTGCCCTGTGGATTCTCACATGCCGTTGTGGTGGCAGTTTAAGTCTATGTTTAATTTTTATGTGGTTATGTATCTTGTTGCTTTTTTTGTATGACTGGTGGCAAATCAAATTCCTTGTATGTTTACATACTTGGCTACCAAGGCAAATTCCTTGTATGTGAATACTTGGCCAATAAACTTATTCATTCATTAATAAATTAATTACAATACAATCACCCATCATCCTCCTTTACTCCAAGGAATACAGTCCCAGTTTACTCAACTCCTCTACATACAGATCACTCTAGTCCTGGCAACATCTCGTAAATCTTCTCAGTACCCTTTCCAGCTTGACAACGTCTCTCCTATAACAGTGCCTAGAACCGAACTGAACGCAATATTCTAAATGTGGCCTCACCAACGTCTTATACAACTGGGACATGACCTCCCAACTTCTACACTATTGCTTTTCTGCAGAGATGCTGCCTGACCTGCTTAGTTACTCCAGCATTTTGTGCCTATCTTCAGTGTTAACCAACATCTGTAGTTCCTACACATTTCGTCTCTCGCTCCCTTGTCTCACACTCTCCCTCTTGCCGTGACTCATCCTCACTCCGGCGCTCTCTCTCCTTCCTTCCCCTTTGTACCACTCTCGGCCCCACAACTCTTAACCCGCCGCCACCCCGCTCTTTCTTTCCTTCCCTCCCCCTCCCCACGTTCTCACCCTCTTCGACCCCACTCCATCCGCCCGCCTCCTCTTCCACCCACACACACACACAATGCACCCAGCCGGCTCTCACCCCAGGCTCTTCTCGCCCACACACACACTCACTCACCCACCCCAACACCCCCTTCTCCCGGCTCCTACCCTACTCCGCCGATGTCTCTCCCCATCAGCACCCTGCCCAATACGCCCGCTCGCTCTCTCACTCCCCACGGCTCACCAGAAGAAAGTGACGGTGCCGTCGTCAAACACCACGGACTCGGTGCTGCGCCGGGCCTCGTTCACCTTGTCCCGCCCGCCGCCCGCCTCTCCACGCTGCACTCGCCCTCCCGGCGGCGGCGGCGGCGGCGACTCGGGCTCACTCCACAAGCCGTTGGGCTCTCCGCCGGCCGGCCTCCTCACCACGCGGCGATCGGCGCTGGCCCCGCGGATCATGCTGGCGGGTTGCAGGGCAGGGCAGGGCAGGCAGCGTCTGTGTCTCTCTCTCACTCTCACTCTCTCTCCCCGCTGGGGCTCCGCTCCCTCGGTCGGGTCGGGGCGCCACTGCACGCCGCTCCTCCGACCCTGCTCCCGCCGCACCAGTGCGCATGCGCCCACCCGGCCGCCGTGGGGGTGGGGCGGGGCTGAAATGGCGCCACAGCGAGGCTTGCGGGGCACCTGGGGCACGTGACCGGGAGGGGCCTTGGACGCGGCACGTGACCGGGAGGGGCCTTGGACGCGGCACGTGACCAACGCGGCACGTGACCTAGAGGGGCATTTGACGCGACACGTGACCTGGATGGGGCATTGGACGTAGTACGTGACCTGGAGGGGCATTGGAGCTGGCACGTGACCATAAGGGGCCCGACTTCCAGTACTACCACGAAGCTGTGGGCGTATCACAGGGGCATTGGACGTAGCATATCACAGAGAGGGGCCCCTCTTCTGGTACAACAATGCCACAGTTACTGAGGGGATCCGGATGTTTACAGAACTGTAATGACTAATAAATGAATGAGGGAAATTAGAGAGAAATGACGAACAAATTGATGTTAATGTTAACTTTTATGTGGTTGTGTGTCTTGTTGCTTTTCATTTAGTGTGACTGTATGGTAACTCAAATTTCACTGTACCTTGGTACATGTGACAATAAACTGGCCTTGAAACCTTGAAACCATTAAACCTGAAATTCAGGTCAAGAGTTTTTGAAATGAAAAGGAATAGGTTGGATCAGGGAATGTCTGCAGAGCAAGTAAACCTGAGCTTAAACACACTAATGAGTAGCCTTACAAGAGAATTATCCAGTTCTAATACAAAAAGAAAAAGCAAATTATCTGAAATTGCTGAATTCTTTATTGGGTTTAGAAAGCGGCAATATGTTCAGATGGAAGATAAGGTCTGTTCGCCCACGTAGGAACAGTGCAGGAGCCACAGATAAAAAAGAGCATTAAATGAGAGGCAACGGGAAGCTCAGTGTTACCTCTCTAGACTGATTGGAGGTTTTCCACAAGGCATTCCCCGAATCAGGACTTGGTTACTTAAATGTAGAGGAGCTTGCTCCATTGGTATTGAATGTTTTGAGATGCTATTATGGAATGCATTAAATCCCATCTACCTGGAGGACTTGGCCCACTGCAGTTCACCTACCTCCACAACAGGTCCATCGGGAAGAAGGTGCAGGAGCCTGAAAACTAACGTCCAGGTTCAGGAACAGCCTCTTCCCTGCAGCCATCAGGCTATTAAACACTACAACCTCAATAAGCAATGGACTTCATAGACTATTATTATTATTATTGCACAACTATTGTTTGTTTTTTGAGTATGTGTGTATGTGTATATATACACACTGAACTTTTTATTTCTCTGTCGTTTATCATATTGTTTACAATGTACTGTGTTTACATATTCTGTTGTGCTTCAGCAAGTAAGAATGTCATTGTTCTATCTGGGACACATGCCAATAAACCGCTTTTGACTTGATGATGCCTTCGCCCTAGCCCTACACTTATCTCTAAAACACTTGAATAAGAGACCTGAAACGTCACCCATTCCTTCCCTCCAGAGATGTACCTGTCCCGCTGAGTAACTCCAGCATTTTGTGTCTATCTTCAGTTTAAACCAGCATCTGCAGTTCCTTCCTATGCTCAACAAAATATATATTTATAGAAAATGGGGGTAAAAAGGAAGGAAATAATTGATCTGTATTTTCTTCATTTAAAAAAAATTAAATGGCTAATCATTTCACAATATTCCAGCAACATAGAATCACAGCAGCATAGAATCAATGTGATACAATATAGGAGGCCAATCAATCCATCATAATTGCACCAACCCTTTACAGAGCTATCCAGTTGCTCCCACAATCTTATTTATTTTTCTACATTTCAAGTTGCTTTCATTTTCATCTGATTTCCAGCTATTGAATTTGCTTTCACCTTTCTTTCAATAGTGAATCCCAGATTCAGCAGTGAATCCCACTACAGAGCATGGTGCTGGCCTGGCCAAGCTGGCCTTCCTTGAGTCACGGCGCAGGGCGGAAGAGGGCTTTGCCCGAGCCAGATGCTTGCCCCTTTTTTGGGGTTACGTCCGTGCCCGGGTGGTGTTAAAAAGAGATATAGTTGTATTGTAGTTATTTAGTATATTTGTAAGGATTACAACATAGTTGTTTGAAAATTTAGTGTCTAGATAATTTGGTGAGTTTGTACTACGGTGGTGGGTGTGTTACCACGGTTATCGTGATCCTAATTAAATAAATTATTTTTGATTCAAACAAAAACAAACAGATCACAGCGCTAGCGCAGAAGGGAGCTCCTGGCGAGCTCTGCACAGCCATGCTGGAGGCGGTCTTGCAACCGTCAGAGTGAGCAAGGACGTCAGCCATCGCAGAACCGTCGCCCGAGTGAGTGCCGGCGGTTGGTCGGTCAAGGATGTGCCACCGAGAAGAAGAGGGACCTGGCGTGGGGGGGGGGCGCAGAGATCAAAGAAGATCCTAGCATGGGGGGGGCTGCGGAGAACCAAGAGGAACTCGGGGAGGGGGCGAGGTGGGCAGAGGGCCATCGGGGCTATATTGAATACTTTTGTAACTTTGTCGGTGCCCCAATGGCGACACTTTGACACATGACAATAAAGTGTCAATCAATATATCAATCAATCAATGATAACAACCAGTGGGATTTAAAAATAAATTCTACTCAAATCCTGCCTTTGGCAATTTGTCAATTTAATTATCTCAAAGCTGGCAAACTTTGACAAGACTATCCCAGTTCTGATTATTACAGAGGTGTTCATCACTGGAATTCTGCAGGTTCTGTGACATCACATAATGTGATTTTAGAACTGTACTTGTCTAAGTTCTGGCAACGTGCCTTTCAAACAACTTTTGTTTGATGTAGCCCAGATGTGTTCCACAGTCTTCTAAGCTGTGAACTGGAAGAGAGATGAGTGAGACGATCCTAAGGCCAACCTTAACTTGTTTACTGCCAATATCCTGCTAAGTTTTGTTTTGGCTACTTAAATGAACAAAAGATTTCTAATTAAAATGAAAACTTTGCAATGAGGATTTTTTTTTAAATCTAATCAAAATGGAAATTATTTTCAAGACTATTTGGCAGTCCCTAGAGTTTGAGAAGGGTGAAGTTGAAGAAACATGCGTATGTCCCGAGGGCCAACAAATATCTTCTGAGGAGTTTGATGAAACACAAAGTGCTTTGAACTGGTAATGCAAGTCTTCAGAGAAATTACTAATAAGATTTGTTACACAAATCATGAATTACAGTTATAATTTGATGTATCCCACTTGTTTTAACAAGAGCTGCAAGAACAGCGCTGGGCGGCATGGTGGCACAGTTGCTGCCTTACAGCACTTACAGTGCCAGAGGCCCCGACTACTGGTGCTGTCTGTATGGAGTTGCACGTTCTCCATGTGACCGCCTGGGTTTTCTCCGAGATCTTCGGTTTCCTCCCACACACCAAAAATGTACAGGTTTGTAGGTTAATTGGCTTGGTAGAAATGTAAAATTTCCCTAGTGTGTTGAGGATGGTGTTAACGTGCGGGGATCGCTGGTTTGTGCGGACTCGGTGGGCTGAAGGGCCTGTTTCCGCACTGTATCTCTAAAACTAAAACTAAAACAATATTTAGCTGCTCTCAATGACAGTGTTAATGACAGATAAAGTTGTTTACTCTCCCCCTCCCAGCTTTGCAAATAAATGCAAGCATCTCAAACTGAACTTTTGATGGAAGATTTAGCTCATGGAGGGATCAGAAGTACTTTATAATGGTGTAGCTGGATCTATTTCTATATTTATTTGTAAAATAACTTAAAAAATCTGAAACTATTTGTTTGTTTTATGGCTTCCTTATAACATTACTATCCTCTTGCTTTGCAGGCTGTACAATTATACAGTTGGTTCTACACCTGACCCTTTGGACATCATGTGGGTTGGGTTGAAACGAACTTATGGATGCTCAGATATTTCAGTCAAAAGTATTATCAATAATGCCAAAAAGAAAAACCAAGAGGTACATGCAACTGAATAGTGTTTGCAGCCTTGGTACAGTCTTTGATTTATTTAATAATTAAATAGTCTAAAAAAAGAATCATAGTGCTGGAGTAACTCAGCAGGTCAGGTAACATCCTTGGAGAACATGGATAGGTGATGTTTCAGGTCAGGACCCTTCTTCAGATTGATTGTGGTGGGGTGGGGTCAGGACAAAGCCTGACAAGTGAAGGGTGGTTACAGATGAGGAGGGGGTGGAGAGGTTTTGGTAGATTATTGGATAAAGGCCAAAGATGAAAAGACAAAAAGTGAACTGTGAAGCCAGAGGAAGGAGTACAGGTAGAAGAGGAGGGGGAAAGAGAGAAATGGATGTGAGTCCAGGTGGGGGACAGGGAAGAGATGGGGAAGTGGGGTTGTTTGTAGGTTATTTAGGTAAAATTGGAGAATCCACTGTTCATACCATTAGGTTGTAAGCTGCCCAAGCATAGGTTGTAAGCTACCCATGAAAATGTCTAGTCAATGTAACAATGATATTTTGCTTCCTTTTTTTGGTCCCTTTCACTACTTTTGTACCTTAGATATATTTCTGCATGAAGAATAAATTAGACTAACTAATGGTGGGCCCACCGATTCTCTCCATATGATTGCAATATCAATTGATTAGTTTGCCAGTACATTGACATCTCTTGTTCCTTTTAGTATGAGTGCGAAGCTGTTGAAGCCTCGGTAGATAGCATACAGCGGAAAGCAGCAGCTGTGAGGGAAAACTCCTCTCTGCTGGAGGTAAGTACTTAGTATTCAATGAAATATATTTGCAGCAAGTTCGTAGATTCAATGCAGGAAATGCAGTGGCTAATGTTGCATTAATCAAGCCAACCCACACAGCAATGCAACATCCTCCAAGCTAGAGAATGTACCATCTTCCCTGGAAAACAGTGCAATAGTCCCTTTGTACTATTCCAGAACATCCAATGGCTAATTTTGATAGCCTTTAAAGTATCAATGGATGCCACATTGTTTTAAAAAAAATATTTGTATTTATTAGAAGTACAGTAAATTACAGTAGTACAATCCAGATATATCTTATTACATTTATTGTACCCCTTCATTTTTGAAGCTTTAAGGAAAGATATTGATAAAGAAAGTAGAGAAAGTGAGAGAAAGAAAGTTGTGTTTGTGTAAAAGAGTGATCAATGAGAAAAAAAACAGAGACCCATTGGTTAGAGAAAAGAATTAAGAAATAGACCCTAGAAAAGAAAGGAGGAAAAAGGAAAAAAAACACAAAAAACCCCAAAGCTCTATTATTAAAAGCGCGCAAATAGGATATACCAACTTCATATTTTTCCTCCTCCTTTACCAGATCCTGACACCATTTCTTTTTTGAAGTACTGTTGCACCTTATTCTTGTAATAAGTCGATAAATGCAGACCACGTCTTTTGGAAGTGGTCTGATTTGCCTGCAAGGGAGTCTCATATCTACCAGGTGTAATGTTTCAAACATATTTGAAATCCACATATTTAATGTTGGTATAGGAGCGTTCTTCCAGAATTTAAGTATAAGCTTTTTTCCCATTATTAGCCCATAATTACATAGATTCTTTTGAAACACATTTAGTTCAGGGATACCTTCCATTGTTCCAAAGATAATCCATTCAGGTTTTGGTATCAGTTTTATTTTGAATAATTTTGTAAAATTCAGTCCAAAATTTTTGAATTTTTATACAAAAAACAAATGAGTGCGCTATGGTAGCTTCTTGAGATCGGCATTTATCACAAATAGATGAAACGTTAGGAAAAAGTTTACTTATTTTGGTTTTTGAATAGTATAATCTATGTAAGATTTTGAATTGTATTAGAGTGTGTCTAACGTTAATCGAGCATTTATGCACATATTGTAAATGTTTATCCCACCTCCCTTTTGAAATTTTTATAGCTAGTTCTTGTTCTCAGTCTCTTCTAATACCGTCAGTTGAAGGTATTTCAATATTTAAAATAATGTTATACAAGTATGATATTAAGTTTGCTGATTTAGACTTTGTCTTCATTACTTCGTCCAGAAGGATGCCACATTGTTTGATGGAGTTTTTACCAATGTCAATAAAAGAGATTCCTTTGTCAGTTTCCAAAGCAAATCTCTTCAGTAACCTTCCGCTGTAAACTTGCAGCCGTAAGCGTTTTACAGAGGTGTCTATTAAATTACCTTTGGGGTGGTTACATGTAAATCTCTACGGTTGGACCTGAACACACAATCCTGTGACTAAAAATGGAGAGTGCTTCAGCAGCTAACATGTCAATTGTATGAAGAGTAATTCTAATTATTGTTTTTTATTTTGGTGCCTTATTTTAACAAACAACTAAATAAGACAGAAACTCAAATATGGGAGATCCTTTTCACATCCACAAGTGGTTTCAATTGGTCTTACAGCAAATTGGTTCACAAAGATTCATATTTATTATTCAGACTGGCTGGCAGTTCAGGTGGATGATCCAGAGTAGCCCAGTTGGACATTTCCTATATCACCAGCCAAAAATTCAGCAAATTCATTTTAAATAAGACAGACCCCAGGTTGCATAAGAGTTCTGTTTGTGAGTGGGGGGGGGGGGGGGGGGGGGGATTATTTTTCTCAGTCACTAACTGGTCAAGGATGCATCTTTCCTCCGAGCTGCATCTTCACCTCCTCCTCGTGGCCTACCGTCTGGATTGGCGCGGGAAATGCTGATTACGCTCTGTGGGGATGTTCATGTTAAATTCTATCGTGTGTTGTGTTATTTTTATTCGTATGGCTGCATGGTAACCCAAATCTCACTGTACTAATTGGTACATGTGACAATAAATATAAACTTGAACTTGAAACTTGAAATAGTTTGCACGTGTCAATAGAAGAGATTTACTTGACAGTTTCCAAAGCAAATCTCTTAAGTAGTCTTCCACTATAAATCTTGCGCTCACGACGGAAATTATGTCTAATTGATTACTTGTGGGGAAGCTACATATAAACTTTTTTTTTGAAGATTGTTTGACTTTTGAATTAACTGGCTACCCCACTTCAATAACTTCTAAAGATGTTTGCATTTCTGTCACTGACTTTCTTACCTTGAGAAATTGCTTTAAATTTATGAGAGTTTGTATAAAGTTGGATTTTTGCAAATCAAGAAGTCTGTAATCTGGGGAGCTCCTGTATAAGTGAATTGTGTCAGGTATTTAATGCAGAATTCTTTCAAACATTGCCAAATAAATTGCCATAACTCGAAGTTCATATAAATGTTAGTAGCAAATGCATCATTGCTATCACTGCTTGAAATATCGGGGTGAAAGATCCATCACAATCTTATTTCTTCCCCATGACAGTTAAAATTGCGACAACTCTGCAGACGTATCAAAGAGGACACCATGAAGAAACACAAAAAGATTAAAGTCGATCTGAGCAAGAGACTCAGAAAGCGGAGTCTTACTGATGAGATTGGGTCATCAAGCTATCACAACCCCAATGAGAGTTTATGCCAGACACTTGAATACGTAGTTGCCACTATGTCTGACCTCGAGGTGATGATGACAGACATTATAAACACCATTGAGGAGGACCCCAATACTGACAGAATATCTGAGAAGGATCCCATGACATCCAGGAAAGATTCTGAAACTCGAAACATGCCACACAAGCCCAAATCTTTATCATCTGTGTTGGAGGAAGTCAGGTAACCACATAATATACAACCATATTTCTTCATTACTATCTTCCCATCATAATCTTTAATCTCCTTGTTTATTGAGTATCTATTTCACTCTGCTTTAAAATTATTTTAAAAACTGTGTCGATTGCCCTCTGCACCCGCTCCACTCTTTTAAGACCCCAAAGAACCCGATATGTTTCAATCAGAGGGGCATGGTGACACAGTGGTCGAATTGCTGCCTTACAGCGCCAGAAACCTGGGTTCGATCCTGACTACGGGTGCTGTCTGTACAGAGTTTGTATGTTCTCCCTGTGACCATGTGGGTTTCCTCCAGTGCGTTGGTTTCCTCCCACATTCCAAAGACGTACAGGTTTGTAGGTTAATTGACTTTAGTAAAAATTGTAAATTGTCCCTAGTGTGTAGGATAGTGCTAGTGTATGGGGATTGCTGGTCGGTGCAGACTCAATGGACCGAAGAGACTGCTTCCATGCTGTATCTGTAAACTAAACTAAACATATTCAGTTCCACTCATCTAAATTCCAAAGGAAGCAACGCTTTCCTGTACAACCAACCATTCCAGGTATTAGTCTAGTAAACCTCTCTGAACAGCTTCCGGTGATATCAGGAAGCGAATAGTGTAAATTGAGCTCCATGTAACCCAAGCATAATCCATCTGGTTTTGTATTCAGTTGCCTCAGCAATAAACAATAACATCTGTTAGTTTTCCTAATGATTTGAAATATCTGAATGCAAGTCCTTTGCGAATTATGTACCAAAACATCCAGATCCCTCTTCATTGCATTAATATGTTAAATTAGCATTGAGCAATTATACAGAACTAGTATGTTTGGGACAAATGGTCCATGCCATTAATGTTTCACACAAGCCTTTTCCCCACTCTTGCTTACCTCAGCATTTGCTTGCAGTCCTTTCTCCCTGAAGTATTTGTCCAGTTATTCTTCACAGCAATGCAAATCAACAAAATGATCTTATGTGTAAGTGAATGCCACTTTCTAATCGAGAATCTGGGTAAAAAAAGCAGATGCTTCTGAATTTAGTATTATTTATCAGTGACACTTTTGTATTCATGTCTCCAAGGTTCTCCCATAAGAAGAGATATTTCCCTGTCTCCACTCAAACCCTTTCCTGATTTTAAAACGTCTCTGCAGATTTTTCCAGCTTATCCTCCTAATTATAACCTCACAATTCCAGTATTACCTGCATACAATGTTGTTGTACTGTTTGTTGCTCCATTATACCTTTTTTTTATTATAAGGCAGGGATCATTACTCTAGTGCTACCCAAGTGTGGTCTAACCTTGTGAAAGTTCTTTACAACTTTAACCTAATTTCTTTACTGTTTTGTTTCTTCACTTAAGGGAACCAAGTGATCGATTTGAAACACTTGATCGCAGAACTGCTTGGGAATGCAGATATTGAGTACTCCTTTACATTTATGCGGAAATCCCCAGATATGCAAAGCAGCTGCCAAATTGTAGAAATGGCATTAACCATTTATTATTATTAGGATCAATGACATGGGGTCTGCATATATAATATTAAGTGCTTTAGATATTTTGAATGACACTAGATACATAAACATTGCTATCTTAACATTTGCAACTTTAGTTTAGTTTAGAGATAAATTGTGGAAACAGGCCCTTCAGCCCACTCTGAGTCCGCACTGACCAGCAATTCCCACACAATAATACTATTCTACACATGCTAGGCACAATTTACAATTTTAACAAGCCAATTAACTACAAACCTGTAGGTCTCTGGAGTGTGGGAGGAAGCCCGAATCCTGGAGAAAACCTACGCAGGTCATGGGGAGGGTGTAAAAACTCCATACAGACAGTACCCGTAGTCAGGATCGAACCTGGGTCTCTGCCGCTGTAAGGCAGCAAATCTACCACAGCGAACACCGTGCTGCCCACTTAACCTTAAACGTAAGCCAACTTAAACCCCGTCTTTCATAATATTTATAGAGTATCTCTCTTCCAAAGAAATATAATACTAACTGAAATGATCCAGTGTTTGATAACTGAAAAATGATCTTGCATAGCACTCCAGTGCAACTAGCAGAACCATAATAGTCCAATAATAATTTATATTTAAGAAGTATATTTAATGAATCACGCACGATTGCTTCATTGGAGCACAATGTACACAAAAGAAGGGAGCAAGAGGACATGCTGAGTGTCTGAAAATAAATACAACCACACTTTCGACAGAATTGAAGACATGAGTAAATCCATTGGTTCAATTCTATACATATTCCACAGCATTACCTTATAGCTGGTGAAAATTATTGCCCATTGACATACTCCCATTCAAGTTAAATGTTTATGCTGTTTCCAACGAGAGATGTCAGCAATGGCAACTTGGATCACTCTCCACTTTGGCTGTAGTTGTCCTCAAATCAAGCTCTGGGTTAGGTTTATTCATCTCTTCACCAGCAACCAACCAGAGTTCTATCTGTGCAATTGAGTGAAGCCCAGCTTTTCCAACAATGGCTGGAGTAAAGTGACTTTACACATAGATTCAGGCAATGGATTTCATCTTTGAACAACTTTAAAACCAGACTGAAAGGTGAAAGAATTGAGATGCACTGCATTGATTTCAATGGTGTGATATTCTGAGTTTGAATCTATATGTGTTGGAATTTGTGGCAACTCCATTGTACATCATTTGTATGTGATACCCTGATGAGGAACCTGTGCCAAATTCATTCTACCATATATTCTATTTGAATTAGAGATAGAAGATGACCCTTTGGTGCAAAAAATTAAATTATGTGTGCTATCTTATGCCATCTTTGCCCTCCTCTTTCCACTGACATAGTTTCTGATTTTGTGCTGTTAAATCAGATATATTATATTCCCTGACAAAACAGCTTGGCCAAATTAACGGGACTTCGGTGGGCCAGGTAACTGCTCAGTAGCTAGCGCCTCTGCAGTGAAACTAGAGACATAGTTTGAAAATTCAAAGCAAATGCAGATGTTGAAATGAGCAAAATATAAAATTAGAACTAATCGCCAGATTACAATATAAAGAGAGAAATAGGGTTAATGTTTCAGGACCCTGAGTTTCTCACGTTTCCGTCTTCTACAGTAAATGGATGATACATGCCAGGAGGTGGGTTTCAAATATAAACCCTTCTAATAACTTTTTGTCTTTTCCTCTCTAAAGTTCCTTCAATGCCACTGGTATGCCAGATGTTCTATTCCCTCCGTCGCACATTTTTCACCTAAAAGCAGGAAACATTAATGTAGGGATTAATAACTGCTATGTTTCCCAACTTCACCTCTCAGGCCAATTCAAGTCATCTCCCACTAACTTGTGCAATTTTTTAATATCTGATGTGATGTGATGCTAATGTTCATAGAAGTGCCGCCTTCACTTTATTATTGCCCCGCTGGCAATATTACTTTAGACTTTGGGATACAGCGTGGAAACAGGCACTTCGACCCACCGAGTCTGCGCCGACCAGCGATCCCCACACAGTAGCACTATCCTACAAAGGACGATTTTACAAATTTACCGAAACCAATTAACTTACAAACCTTTATGTCTTTGGAGTGTGGGAGGAAACCGGAGCACCCGGAAAAAATTCATGCGTTCACAGGGAGATTGTGCAAACTCCATAGTCAAGATTGAATCTGGGCCTCTGGCGCTGTAAGTCATCAACTCCACCACTGCTCCACTACACCACCCTATTACGTGGTCATTGATGGAGGGTTTTCGCTTTTGCTAAATCTGAGTAAGGGGAAAATCACAAATAATATTGAAACAAAGTGTTATTTTTGCCTCTGTATATTTAGTTTTGGTTTAGTTTAGAGATAAGCGAGGAAACAGGCTTTTTGGCCCACCGAGTCCATGCCGATCAGTGATCCCCGCACATTAACCCTATCCTACACACACTAGGGGCAATTTACACTTATCAAGACAATTAATTTACCTACCTGTACGTCTTTGGAGTGTGGGAGGAAATCGAAGATCTCGGAGAAAACCCACACAGTTACGAGGGGAACGTACTAAGTCCATACAGACACGCCAGTAGTCAGGAACGAACCTGATTGCCATTAATACTAAGGCAGTAACTCTACAACTGTGCCACCGTGCCACTCAACATTTATTCGATAGAAATAAATTAAAAGCAACAGAAAGCTCATTCCAACTTAGTAAGGATATTTATAAATGCTCAAAAGACTGCAATTAGAAACCAGATAACTGACTGTTTCTTACTGTGCTTTAAAACCGTCTAATGCTGACAGAACTGAACAAGAACAACTAAAGGAGTTTGTATGAAAGTTGGATACTTGCCAATTTTGTGCATGGAGATTCGTATGGTTTATGCAAAAAAGCTCTGGTCATATACAGTCTCACTGTACTGTGAATACAAAAGTCCCTAATCCATGCCTGGCGATTGCCATTATTACTAAACAAAAGTTGACTGTGAATCTAACTATATGCGGGATACTGAAGAATGAACCTCTCTGTCTTCAGAACATAGAACAGTACAGTACAGGAAAAAGCCATTTGGCCCACAATGTCTGTGCCAAATGTGTTGTCGTTAAATTAATCTCCTCTGATTGAATGTGATCCTTATCACTCAGTTTCCTAAAGATCCAAACGCCTCTCAAATACCACAATTGTGTCTACAACCACCACTGCTGTTAGCGCATTCATTCCATCACTCTTTGTACAATAACTTTTTCCACACATTTCCTTAAAATTCTGCCCTTCTCACCTTAAAGCTGTGTCCTAAAGTTTGCGGATGACACTAAGCTGGGGGGCAGTGTTAGCTGTGAGGAGGATGCTAGGAGACTGCAAGGTGACTTGGATAGGCTGGGTGAGTGGGCAAATGTTTGGCAGATGCAGTATAATGTGGATAAATGTGAGGTTATCCATTTTGGTGGCAAAAACGGGAAAGCAGACTATTATCTAAATGGTGGCCGATTGGGAAAGGGGGAGATGCAGCGAGACCTGGGTGTCATGGTACACCAGTCATTGAAGGTAGGCATGCAGGTGCAGCAGGCAGTAAAGAAAGAGAATGGTATGTTAGCTTTCATAGCAAAAGGATTTGAGTATAGGAGCAGGGAGGCTCTACTGCAGTTGTACAGGGTCTTGGTGAGACCACACCTGGAGTATTGCGTACAGTTTTGGTCTCCAAATCTGAGGAAGGACATTATTGCCATAGAGGGAGTGCAGAGACGGTTCACCAAGCTGATTCCTGGGATGTCAGGACTGTCTTATGAAGAAAGACTGGATAGACTTGGTTTATACTCTCTAGAATTTAGGAGATTGAGAGGGGATCTTATAGAAACTTACAAAATTCTTAAGGGGTTGGACAGGCTAGATGCAGGAAGATTGTTCCCGATGTTAGGGAAGTCCAGGACAAGGGGTCACAGCTTAAGGATAAGGGGGAAATCCTTTAAAACCGAGATGAGAAGAACTTTTTTCACACAGAGAGTGGTGAATCTCTGGAACTCTGCCACAGAGGGTAGTTGAGGCCAGTTCATTGGCTAAATTTAAGAGGGAGTTAGATGTGGCCCTTGTGGCTAAGGGGATCAGGGGGTATGGAGAGAAGGCAGGTACGGGATACTGAGTTGGATGATCAGCCATGATCATATTGAATGGCGGTGCAGGCTCGAAGGGCCGAATGGCCTACTCCTGCACCTAATTTCTATGTTTCTATGTCCTCTAGTCTTTGAGATTTCCACATTTGAAAAAAGGTTCTGACTGTCTGCCCTATCTCTGCCTCTCACAATTTCATATACTTCCATCAGGTCTCCACTCAGCCTCCAGAGAAAACAGTTCAAGTTCCTCAAACAACTTCTAATACCCTCTAATCTAGGCAAACTCTTCTGCACCCTCTCCAAAGCTTTCACATCCTGAGTAGAACGACTAGAACTGCTCAGAGTACTCCAAATGTGGTCTAACCCAAGTCTAATAAAGCTGCATCATGACCCCCTGACTAATATACTCAATGCCCCGATTGATGAAGACGCGCATCTGGAACACAAGAACACATACGCCAGAATCCTGTACATTGACTTTAGCTCAGCGTTTAATACCATCATCCCACAGAGACTTGTGGAGAAACTAACCCTGCTGGGCCTCAACACCACCCTGTGTCACTGGATCTTGGACTTTCTCACAGAGAGACCGCAGTCAGTCCGTGTTGGCAAGAACACTTCAGGCTCGATCACGCTGAGCACCGGCTCCCCTCAAGGCTGTGTGCTCAGCCCGCTGTTGTTCACACTGCTCACACATGACTGTGCTGCCAGATTCAGGGACAATAAAATCATAAAGTTCGCGGACGACACTACAGTGGTGGGACTCATCAGTGGAGATGACGAAACAAGGTACAGGGAGGAAGTAGAACAACTGGTGGACTGGTGCGGCAAAAATAACCTGGAATTGAATGTCGAAAAAACTAAGGAGATGGTTGTCGACTTCAGGAGGGCGCAGCCAGAGCATACACCGCTCAACATTAGTGGCACTGCAGTGGAGAGTGTGGAGAGCATAAAGTTCCTCGATGTGCAGATAACGGACAACCTCACCTGGTCCAGGAACACCACTGGGACCGTCAAACGGGCCCATCAGCGACTGCACTTCCTGAGGAAACTAAAACAGGCCTCACTCCCCACCAACATCCTCAGGACTTTCTACAGGGGCACGGTGGAGTCTGTACTCACGTACTGCATCAATACGTGGTACTGCACCTGCAACTGCTCGGACAGGAAGGCTCTGCAGAGGGTAGTGAGGGGAGCAGAGAGGATTATTGGCGTCTCCCTACCCTCGGTACAAGAACTGTTCCAGAGCCGCTGTCTGAAGAAAGCACAGAGAATTGCCAAGGACAAACTGCACCCCCTCCACACACACCTGGATCTCTTGCCATCAGGCAAGAGATATCGAAGCATCAAAGCCCGGACTACGAGGCTGCTAAACAGCTTCCTACCACAGGCTGTGAGGCTGCTAAACAGTCACTCTGCACTCACAGTCACTTGACTTGACTCTGCGGCTGGCACGGACACTTTAATAACTGGCACTGGCCACTCAAATCAGCGGCCCCGGACATTTTTTATGATTGGTTTACTGTTTTTAACATTGTGTTTTTTACCTGATTTTAACTATTTATTCTGTTCCATCAGGGACTGGATTGTTTTTTTTAGTGTTATTATGTGAGAAGTGTTTTAAATTTCATGTGCGAGGCTCCGCTATTCACTGGGAAACGTCTTTTCATTTTGCACTGTACTTGTTGCTTGCAAGATGACAATAAAGGTTGATTGATTGATTGATTGATTACCACTCTATCTACTTGTGTTGCCACTTTCATGGAGCTATGGATTTGGACACCATTTCTGGCTTCAAAGAAACTGGAATCAAACATATACTCCTACTGCTCTTAAATGGCATGTAATTCCAACAGCTTTGCTGTGCCAGAGAAGAAGAATATTGCTCAATGAATACATGTTATCCGTTAGCAGAAAGTTCTGCCTTCAACTTCTGACTACATAACAACACCAACTTAACAACACCAAACATGAGCACTTAGCACAGAGGTTGGAGATACCAGAGGATCATTGCTCTATTGCTAACATCATGGTATTCAAGTGTAGCATTGGGTGGATGGAAAATCCCAACTGGATTGCATTGCCTTTCGTCCTATTTAGATCCAATTTTAAACGTCATGTTCTAATTTGTTATCCTTCACCTCTCGTCCTGATTATTCAATAGATTTCTTTCAAGATATGGCTCCAAGGACATCATTTCAACATTAAAATTCCCTCTGGTTTTGTACCCCTCAAGTTGGTGCATACTCAATTTTTTAAGTTTACAAAAAGTCCTGTTGTTTTGCCCATGATTTAATTACTGTTGTAACTAGTAGTCATACAGCATGGAAACAGTCCCTTTGGCCGACTTTCCCACACTGACCAACATGTCCTATCTACACCTGCGTGTGTTTGGCCCATATCCTTCTAAACCTCTAAATCAAGATCCTGCTACAATTTTTGACAACCATCTTCACTATCTACAATAACACCCACTTTAGTGTCATCGGCAAACGTGCAAATCATGCCATGTACTTTCTCATTCAAATCATTGATATAGATGACAAATACCAATGGGCTCCAAAACCAAACCCTGAGGCACACCATTAGTCACAGGCCTTCGGTCCGAAAAGCAATCTTCCACCATCACAATCTGCTTCCTTCCATGAAGTCCATTTTCTATCTACTCAACTATCTTCCCTTGAATCCCATGGGATCTAAACTTCCAGAGCTACCTACCATGTGGAACCATATTGCTGAAATCCATATATATAATGCCTACAGCTCTGCCTTCACCCACCTCTTTGGTCACATCAATGAAAACTCAATCAGATTCTGATCAATATGATCAGAGCTTTTTTTACATAAACCATACAAATCTCCATGCACAAAATTGGCAAGTCTCCAACTTTCATACAAACTCTTTTAGTTGTTCTTGTTCAGTTCTGTCTGCATTAGACGGTTTAAAAGAATGGTAGGAAACAGTCAGTTCTCTGGTTTCTAATTGCAATCTTTTGAGCATTTGTAAATATCCTTACTAAGTTGGCATGAGCTTTCTGTTACTTTTAATTTATTTCTACCGAATAAATATAATACAATGAAAAAATTAAAGATCCTCAGTGCAAAAACAAAAATTGAACTCAATTTGGCTGATGTGGATGAAGGTGGTGAATGGAGTTAAAAGTTTATTTTTAAAACCAAAAAATCAAACATAGTTATAGTTTCAACATTTTCTTGGGCTTTGGAACATGAGAGACTGCAGATGCTGGAGTCTAGCAAAATAAAAGGAGAGATTCTGGAGGAACTCAGTGGGATGGGCGGCGTCTGTTGACATTTTGGGTCGGGACTCTTTATCTTGACTGAAGGAATAGAAGGGAGATAGCTAGTGGAAGAATAGGGAGGAGGATGAACCTGAGGTCCAGGCTGAGTATTAGCAGGGTTGATCTGGAGCCTAGGTCCCTAGGGTGCTCACCAACCCTTGCAGGAGCAAGGGGGCTCCCTCATGTCATCACCCGGCTGGCTGAACATGGTTCCAAACATTTCATTGCTGGTCGCCAATTCCAGTCTACTACAGAGGATCCTAAGACTTGGCAAGACATGGGCCCTGGGCACTTGAACCCGACACCCAGTGTGCCATGAGAACCCAAGCGTAGGCTGGATGGACACAACCCTAGGCCGGATGGAGCCTACTGACCATTGCGTACAACAGCTTAATATTATTCATGAAGTTTAGAAATGGGAAGGGTTAAGGAGAGAGAAGGGATTTTTCAGATGCTCCATATGCTGACTACCAAATCTCTGTGATTGTTTCAGGAAGACTCTGGTGGATTTTAACTCGGAATATCATGAAGATGTTGCCCTGACAGAAGAAGTGTCCAAGCAGACGGACAAAATCAAAGAGAAGATGAGCTGTTTATTGAACCAGTGGGAGGTCAGTCAAGAGCAAGAGTCCAGTTTGCATAAAATGCTTGGAGACTTCAGAAATGAAACAAACGACATTTCTATCAGGTAACTCAATGAGAAGAATGAACTTGTGATCATTTGATT